>NC_056448.1:11193257-11415757 GCF_018296145.1 Oncorhynchus tshawytscha
TTGTAAAGTGATAAGAATTCCTTATAACTGAGTAAAAGACCCTCTGCATTTACCAGTTGGCTCACAAATAGGATATTATTTCGGAACCAGTATTTTTGTACAATATATCCCGATTATTCCATATATAATATCTGTGTGGAGAAAATTTGTGTTTATAAATTAAGGACCATGAGAAGAAAACCTGCCGATGAAAAGCAGAAAGTTTCACTGGAACTTTGTCAATATTATTATAATTGCAAAACAACATGAAGTTAAGGCCACCAAAAGTAGAGAAGACATGATGAGGAATAAAATTACAGATAGAAGTGGGTCTTCTTAGGAATTGTTTTATCCAATTGATCTTAAAAGTATTATTTAAAGGAGTAAAGTCCAGAAAATTCAGCCCACCATTCTCATAAGTGTTCATTACAACAGTGTTCCTAATGTTATGGGTACAGTTTCTCAAAAGAAAGTTGAAAAGCATCTGGTCTATCTCTAGTTTCCTCTGCGTGTATACTTCATATTTTGCCGAATTTAGTTGGACATCCGGGGAACTTGTAAATTGTTAGGTAGTTAGCTAACTAGTATGGATATACTAAATATATCCATACTATGACCAATAAGCATACTATGTACTCAAATAGTAGGGTTAGTGTGGGTAGTATGAGTATTCGAACACAGCTTGGGAGTGGGAAGGAGAACGTTCCCTGATCTCGATCTACCCCTACTAGATGCCCCGCGTTCACTAGCACGCGGTGAAACACCGCTTTCCATTAATTACAATGGCAGGAAAGCAGAGAGTGGGGGCCTTTGGTTGTGCAGTGTAGTTTATGGTGTTGCCAGGGAACAGAACCCTCTTCAAAGAAGTATGAGGTGAAGATCTCCTGCACACAGAATACCTCTCTTGCTGCGTTGTTGGACCCCATCCTTGAAACATCCTGCAGGGCACCAGACTTCTCCTCTGACACACACCGGCGAGCTGCAGATCCCCTCCTGGTCCTCGTGTCCATCCTCATGCAGTTACGCAGGACACAGGTAGCCTTCACACACCTGAATTCCTCCAGGAGGCAGTCCGAGATGGCCCTGGTCACTCAACCTTGCAGTTCCCTACACGGTAACTGTAGGCAATCGTTTTGAAGGAATCTCCATTTACAAGATATCTGTAGGAATATGGAAGATAATGTCATTATTAGACTTTTACATCACCAGGTCATTGTGGATTACTAAAGTATACTATCCCTTATAACAAAGCATGAGAACATTGGAGTGATAGATGCATGGGCACACACATGTGCATGTGTAGCATGTGACAATAACAGGATCATAACAAGGATAGCATCACAAATGAATACATAAATACCACTCAAAGCTTGATGACGAGTTGATCATTTGAAGGCAAAAACAAAAATGTGCAGCACCCTTTTTGAGTCCCCAGGACCAGGACTGAGAACCACTGCTCTTCATTGGGACCTCTTCATCCGTAGACAGGCTTTCAGAGCTCTATCTGAGGACAGAAAAACTCACAAGAAACAGACGTCACTATACTGAAATTACACTGCACTGAATATTATGTTACTTTTACCTCCGTCCTCACTTCTAGGGACTGGAACTACACAAAAGAACCTGCCCTATCCAGAATAACCTACTCTCTCACTTTGAAAGTTGGGGCTGCTAAAAATGATCCTTTCACCCTCCATGGCATTTGGAGTTTGTTTTTTTACAGTGATAAATACATCAAGATAGCTAGCTAATATGAAGTTGGGTAACGTTAACTGGTGACATTTAATTCGCTTAACAGTATGTCTAGCTAGCCAACTAGCTAGCTCATTTGAGTTAGCCTGCACTGTAACAATTATTTGTTTTACATTTTCTAATGTATTTACCTTACTTACTTGAATAGGTTCTCCCAGCCATGAAGACAATTGGAAACATTTGATAATTGGAAAAGTTTGTCACCAGAGCGTTTTAGACCATATTACTATTGAACTATTTACCCATTTAATAACCAGACCTTAATACAAATTTGCTATGCTGAATTCTTGACGCACAATCGAACGTGCTTCCATATGCTGCCAGAAAAAAGCCGGTGTGAAATAGCTAGTTAAAATTAGTTGGGTGAGCGCTAGCGTTTCAATCGGTGACGTCACTCGCCCTGAGACTAGAAGTAGTTGCTCCCCTGGCACTGTTGTTGATGTGTGCAGAAGGTCCCTGGTTTGGGCGAAGAGAAGGACAGAAGCAACACTTACTGTTACATAATTACTCATCCTGTATATATCAAAACATTTCCACTGTCATCTAAATATTTCACATAAAGCAACATATCAAGTCATCAGAGAGAAGTGCATTTAATTAAATACAGGTACAGCAGTTCATTATTTCTGTTTGATAAGCCACTTTTATTTCCAGCAGTGCAATCATGGCCCAATCAAAATCTTAATTGGTGGTCTTAGCTGTGTTAGTGCTGGAACAAAAATATGAATTGAGTGGAGCTGAAGGAAATAGGGCTGCCCAGAAGCTCTACTCCTGGAGAGGAGAGCTGTCTTCTATGTGACACTGGAACTTGTAACCCCGGGAATCAGTTTCAAAGGGCACATAAGACATGGTGTTGTGTAGTTCAGGGTTAGGACAGGAGAAAGAGTTCATATCCGGCTCATATCCCACAGACTGTCCCATATCTAAACTAGCCTGTACTTCTAGGTTGTATGAGGGGTTCTGAATTACTGTGCCTGAGAGTTGAGAGAATGGGGTCGCCATTGTGTGAGGAGAGAAGGTGAAGTGTCCTGAAGTGGTCTTGGTGAGGAGCTGGTTGTAGTATCCATGCAGAGCTGGGACATCGGAGTTTGTGTTGGTTAAGGCACCCTTTCCAGCATTGTTATCTAGTACAGCTTCTCCAGACTGCTCTCGGTTACACACTATATCAATCTCACTGGGTTGACATGGATCCACATAGAGGATTTGGCGGCCATTGCTCTCCTGGAAAACAAGAAAAACGTTCATATCAGGATATACTCTACCTGCAGAAAGTACTGCTTTCTAGTCTAGAGTGCTTATATGCAAAAACAAGATGGAGTTGGACCGAGGACCTACCAGTGGTGTCAACCATTCCTCCTTCCATACTGGCTGTGGAATTTTAGGATACAGGTTCTCTTTCACACTGTTGACATGAAGAAAATAAATGGTTGATAAAATAGTCATATGGACAGGTCCTGGAAAAAATAAGACAGTGGGATGGGCACTGTCTTTGTAACAGCATTTTATGACAAACATATCATAAATATTTTCAAAAGCAGTTTGTAACATTGCAAAAATCTGAAACGTCCAAAAATGATGCAGAAAAGCTAATCCATGCTTTCGTCACTTCAAGATTAGACTGCTGTGAGACCAGGCTGTACTGAAATGCTCTACTCTCCAGCTACACTTCTGGTCATCTATGAACATTTGAACATCTTGAAGAACAATCTTGCCTAAATGGCCATGTACTCTTACAATCTCCACCCGGCACAGCCAGAAGAGGACTGGCCACCCCTCTGAGCCTGGTTCCGCTCTAGGTTTCTTTCTAGGGTCCTTCCTTTCTAGGGAGTTTTTCCTAGCCACCGTGCTTCAATATCTGCATTGCTTCCTCTTTGGGGTTTTAGTCTGAGTATTTGTATACTAACGTTGTGACAACTGCTGATGTAAAAAGGGCTTTGGGTTGTTCCACCTTAAAAAGCACATCTCAGATTGTTCTGAAATCGTTTCTGTTGTTAAAGACAGACAAGATTAGTATTCCTGCAACATTGTTTTGTAAAAATATAATTTGATCTCCGAAAAATTGAGCTAATTGATTGCATACAAATTGCCCATTTTAATTGATAGGATTCATATATTATTCAATATAGTACCTAACATCATATTTAGACCAAACGTCTTTCTAACAATGAGATCGACATGAGGAATCCAAAGGAACGGTCAAAAGTCACCTACAGACACCCCACACCAATCCCAAACCAACAGGTATATATTATCAGTTCTCTGTGTCTGAATAGTTGTATGGAGCTGCAGCTCTGAGTGTTGTTTCTTCATCCTATGTAATGTATTCTCAGTGAATTTGGTCATGTTTTTTCCCCCTGTTCAGAGAAATTAGTCATTGAAGTTGTTAGGTTTCTGTCCCATCCTATATTCTCATATTACTGGTTTCTGACTAGATGTTGCTGTTCCTATTATTAGGTGAAAAAGTTAGAAGATCCCCCCTGAATGTTAAAGGGAGTTCACTCAAATTACAAAATTATATTGGTTTCCTTACCCTGTAAGCAGTCTATTGGCAAACGTTGACAGCAACCCATGCTTTGTTTTTTTTGGCCAATGTTTCATATGCTAACTTTTGGCATTTGTGACACAAATCCAATGCAAGTAAATGGTACCTATATTAGCATTTTCACACTTTTTGGTTGGTTCTTAAAAATAACATTTAAAAAAAAAAAAAATCACCTAATAGCAGGAATAGCACCCTCTACTAGTCAGAACCCGGTAATATCAGAATACAGGATGGGACAGAAACCTAACAACTTCCATGACTAATTTCTCTGAACAGCGGGAAAAAAAACATTACCAAATTTACTGAGAATATATTACATAGGATGAAGAAACAACACTCAGAGCTGCAACTCCATACAACTAGTCAGACATAGTGAACTGATACTGTATACTCGTTGTTGGGTTGGGATGGGCTGGTGTGGGATTGGTGTGGGATGTGCAGGGTCCATAGGTGGCTTTTGAACATTCATTGTTCGAAAAAAAAGTTTGGTCCAAATCAGATGTTATAGGTTCTATATTTATTAAATATTTTTTGAATCCTATAAATTAAAATGACCAATTTACGTGCAATCAGTTAAGCTTTATTTCTCAGATATGTAATTATATTTGAACAAAATAATGTTGCACAAATGCAAATCTCATCTGTTTCTAACTACAGAAACAATTACCGAACAATCTGAAATGGTGGGTTTCTTGGCTTTCTGAAAAGACATGGAACAACCCACTTTATAAAATACATTTGATTGATTGATTGGTTGACATGACAGTAAACATGTTCCTACCATTTCCAGTTTCTGTAGCATAAGATGGTGACCAGAGCGAGGAGACAGGCAGCTGAACCCAGGAAAATGATAATCACTGTGATCAACTGATCAGCTGTGGAATGAAGTCAGAAAGTTACAGCTTTTTACAAAGCAGCAGCAATAAAAATACACAACTGAATAGGTCAGGACATACTCTGGGGGTTCATCTGGAGGAAGACTGGTGAAGAGTCTCCGCCCTCCCCTACTGATGTGAGGGCCTTCACTATGAATCTGTAGGAGCTGACGGGTATGCCTGTCAGATTCTTGGCCCCAGGCTCATCTGGCCATCATAGCAGGCAATGATCCAAAAAGAAGAAAGGGGGGAAAAAAGAAAGCAGCAAGATATGATTACATTTAATCAATTTGTCTCCGAATACTGTAAATCTTCTCTGGGCATGTGTTCCATACCTGTAGTGACATTGAAAATTCTCATGCTGGAAGGATGGGAAGTATCAAAGTAGTATATGATGTAACCATGAATGAACGCCGTCTGATTCTCCGGGGGAATACCAGTCCAGGAGATCAGAACTGTGTCCGAACCATGCTGTTCTGCAGCCAACCTCTGAATCGGTCCTTTTGGAACTATGTAGCAAAGATAGAGATGGATGGTCAAATACTATAGCAAGAGGAAAGAGAATGAAGAATTCTGGATTTATAAGTCAGAAGAGTGGATACTTACGGCACTCTTTTACATAGCCCTCCCTTCTCTCCCATAGCTCTGGAGCCCCTGGAGTACAGGCAAAGATGGAGAGTGTGTACCTCACCCCCTCTTCAAAGCTAGCTGGGTGTGAGAAACCGCAACAAGGGCATGAAGGTATACATATTCTTCACGAACCAAACTCCAAAGGTATTACAATAACTATTAAAAAGCATTTACCTTGTGACATGGCGTTTGAGCAATTTCAGCCTGACCTGGGTTCAAATACTATTTCAAATATCTCAATTACTTTCACATACATTTCGAAGTAAGTATTCAGATATTTTTCATTATAAAAGACAAGTAGTTGAATATTGGAAGGTATCTGGAAATACACAAATATACGGACAAAAAAAAAAACACTCCCATGCATTTAATCCAGGTATTAGAAAATAGTATTTAAAATAATTACTTGAAAACACTTTCAAATAGTAGGCTATTTATTGGACATAATTTCAAAATACTTTCAAATACTGCCAATAGAAGTAGCGGATTCGGGAGACATTATTTAAAAATACTCAACTACACAGGAAATAAGTATTTAAATAACAAAAAAAATCTAATACATGTGTTTGAACCTAGATCTCATTTCAACATCCCCTTACTGAGATGGCATCTTACCTGATTGGATTCTGGCCCTGGTTATACCAGCTGGTACCTTCACCCACTCCACTCTGCATTTTTTATGTGTGGGACACCAGTCCACCACGTAGCCACAGCTAGAATTGGGGCTAGCGGACCAGGATAGGTTAAACCCACCATCACTGCCAACAATTTTCATGGAGCTTTTACTTCTGATAGGAAGTCTAGGAATAATGATGATCGAGGGAAGGGAGCTGCCAGCAGAGTTTTTGGCTGTAACTGTGACCCTATGCCCCTCATCAGTGGATCGATCACTGATGAGAAAGTCATTCTGAGGTGGATGGAGAATTGTCTCCTGCCTTCCCCAGGTCACCTCATAGTCCTTGATCTGCCCATGACTCTGATTCACTGTAAGGGGCTAAAGAGAAAGGGATGAATATCATAATCTATTTGATATAATTCATAGTGGGCTCCAAAATTACTGGCACCGCTGACTAGCAATGCACAAACAATACTTAAAAAAATATAAACAAAATAATTATAGAGAAACTCAAAATACCAACATGTGAGAAATACTGTACTTTATTAATGTTTCAATGGAACCAACCAAAATCATTCAATTATTTAATACAAAATAAATGTAACCAAAATCAAGGTTTCATAATTATTGGCACTCCTCATTTAGTACTTAGTGCAACCACCTCTGGCAAAGATAACAGCATGGAGTCTTTTCCTTTAATGTTTGACAAGGTTAAGGAACATATTTGGAGGGATTTCGGACCATTCCTCTATGCAGATCCTTTCAAAATCGTTCACATTCTTGGGTTTGCGCTTATCAACTGCCTTCTTCCACTCAGCCCACAGGTTTTCGATTGGATTGAGGTCCGGCGACTGATTTTGTTGTCACAGAAACATTTCTGTGTGGATCTTGAGGTATGTTTCGGGTCATTGTCTTGTTGGAAAATCCACTTACGGCCAAGTCCCAGCCTTCTGGCAAAGGCAACCAGATTGTCAGCCAAAATTGCCTGATACTTAGTAGAATTCATTATGCCATAAATCTTAACCAGTGCCCCAGGACCTCTGGAATTAAAACAGCCACAAAACATCACTGACCCCCCTCCATATTTCACCGTGGGTATGAGGTGCCTCTCCTTGTATGCATCTCTGTTTCAACGCCAAACATGCCGATGCTGTATATGACCAAAACGTTCAATTTTGGTCTCATCTGACCAGAGCACCTTCTTCCAGTCATAATTTAAATGACGTTTGGCAAACTCCAAGCGCTTGCAATCTGTGTCTTGGGGTCAGAAAGGGCTTTCTTCTGGCAACCCTTCCAAAGAGCCTGTGAGGTGGCGTCTGATGGTGCTTTTTGAAACCTGGTGACCCCAAGACGCCACCAAGGCCTGCAATTCTTTCACAGTGATTCTTGGGGATTTTGTTGTTTCTCTCACTATCCTCCTCCCTATCCTGGGGGGGCAAAATGTATTTGCGTCCTCTACCCGTGAGGTTTTCAACTGTTCCATATCTTCTGAGTTTTCTAATAATTGCCCTGACAGTGCTCATTGGTATATTCAATCGTTTGTGGATCTTCTTGTAGCCATTACCAGATTTATGAAGGTCTATGACCATAGGTCTTTTTTGAACTGCTAGTTCTTTTGTTTTCTTCATGTTGTTGGATGACAGCGTTATATTGCATGTGTGTTACCTCTTTTTTTATACCCTAGTGAAACAGGAAGCGATGTAATGGCTCAATATAGTTCCTTAAAACTTAGATAAACTTAAATAAGTGGAATTTAATTAGTGGTTTAATTTTGGTAGATGTTATTTACAATTATCTTTAAGGGTGCCATTAATTGTGAAACCTTGATTTGGAGGACATTGATTTTTAACTAAATTAATAAATTATTTTGGTTGGTTCCATTGAAACATGAATAAAGTACAGTATTTCTCACATGTTGGTATTTTGAGTTTCTCTATAATTATATTGTTTATATTTGTTTAAGCATTGTTTGTGCATTGCCAGTCAAGGGTGCCAGTAATTTTGGAGCCCACTGTATCTATTAAAGTCTTGATTATCAGCCCAGTCCCCTAATGTGCTATACTTAAGCAATAAGGCCCGAGGGGGTGTGGTATATGGCCAATATACCACGACGAAGGGCTGTTCTTAGGCACAATGCAAAGCGGAATGTCTGGATACAGCCTTTAGCCGTGGTATATTGGCCATATACCACAAACCCCAAGGTGCCTTATTGCTATTATAAACTGATAACCATCGTAAAAAATGAATGTTTTGTTATACCCTTGGCTGTCAGCCAGTCAGTATTCAGGCCATAAACCACCCAGTTTATAATGTAGTATGACCAACAGCACATAATGTATACTATATAGTGTACACAATCTTCAAAACTTACTTTCCATAGTATCATGGTTTGGTTCCCTTCAATCTGCATCCATACATCTAACATTTCAGGAACTGGGGACAAAAAGAAGACGCATGATGACATAACAATTGTGAACTTTATGTAATCAAATACAATCCACACATACGGTGTGTGTTTGAACTGTGTTCCTTTTTAAAAACGTGTGTCCATGTGTGTGTCCATGTAGCTGCATATGGATTGGATACTCACTGTCCTCCTCGGTTTTGAAGGTGCTACCTTCGCTCCAGTCGCCCCATTTCCAGAAGTGCTGTTTCAATCCACAACACACATGCACTGTGTATGTCTGGGCAGGTGCTAGGCCATGTAAAACTACTGACCTAAGACCTATGCCAGAAAAGTTCCTCTGTGAATAGAGTGTAAATGGGCATAGCATTAGTATTACCTAGTTAATAACTCTATTGCCCATTGTATTGTAGGTGTCCTACTGTAACTTACCACGTCTATGTGCCCACTATGGTTCAGCTGTACTTGGCAAACCATTAATAGTATATGGTACTGCGGTCTTTCCCACTGCCACTGAACACTGGCATTCACACCTGAAGCCACCACTTCCATGGGAGCTAGTAAACGCACTGGAAGGTAGAACCTCAACATTCAATGGCCTTGTAAATCAATATACTAAGAGTAAGGAATAGATTCATATGCAGTGTGTAAGGAGCTGCTATCACACTACTGTACCTCTTTTCTTCAGGTCTGCTGTGTCTCTGAGCTCCAGTGTGCCAAGCGGGTTTCTGGCAGTCAATGTCCAATTCCTCTCCCCCTGATCCACTCGTACTGTTTGGTAGCAGTTTGAGACTGTTCTGTTTGGACAAGCTCTGAAGAATACATGGACAGAGAATGTCACCTCCAGTGATTATTACACAATAATACTAACAATATCATGGCCTGGGTAGTACTCTAGCCTGATAAAGACAGCTTGCTGTTGAACTGTTGGTGAATAAATTATTGCTTTGGAGCTACTAGAGTGTGTGGCTTTTCCTTTTTGTTATAGTACTGTACCTTCCATTCAGGTCATAACGAGTCATCCTCTGTTTAGTCAGGTTGGTGGCCCTCCCTGTGTCCCAGTGACACTCCACTGACTCCAGGTCCCGGGTCTCACACACAAGGTTCCTGTCCCCAGGGGGTCTGGGGGTGGGGGGTGATTATAGGATCTATATGTTTGAGCACATCCCATATCCATTATGATTACATTCAAATGATGCTGTAAACTGTACAGTATGGCAAGGAACTACAGAGCTGTTTAGCTGCTTAGATTGGTAAGAGGGAGGCTTACAGGAAGTTTATACTTACATCCCACGTAAACACAGGTGCCATACAGAGGTGAATTACAATAGACATTGATGCAACTGGGCGGAGAGGGAGACTGCATATGCACCACCATGGCATAACTCTGGTCAATGATGTGGGTGGTGTTCATTAGAATGTTGTTGTATTTCATGTATTCAAGTCTCTGCCCTGGCCCAAGAATACAGCAGAAAGTAAAGTTGCTATCGACCTGAACCACGCTGCTTTTTGGGAAAACCTGTGGATGTGATGAGGCCCTCCCTGCAGAAAAAAAACAAGGTTACAGATGTGAAGGAACAACATTGTTTGTGTGTACTGTGTGTGTGTGTGTGTGTGTGTGTGTGTGTGTGTGTGTGTGTGTGTGTGTGTGTGTGTGTGTGTGTGTGTGTGTACATGCCTGAGTGTGATTATGCGTTAATTGAAATAAAAACACCAACCAGTGATGGTCAGTAGGGGGCTCCATTGACTAGTGTAGTTCTGGTATCGGGAGCGGAGCCTGACTGAGTGGGAGGTGCACTCTAGGGGTAAAGCCGAGGTCCAACTCCAGTGGTATTTCCTGCTGGCGAGGGCTTGTCTCACATCCACAGCTTCCTGAGGCCATAAACACCCACAACCAGCCACTCATACTTCTATATAGTAACCTTGGAATTGTGTCCGGTGGTAATAAGGTCCTTAGTAGTAATGTGCGTAATTGATTTGGCAAACACTCACACTGTGTACTTCAGTCATATTGACTGTTAAGAGAACCTCCACATCATAAATCAGTTTGTCCGGTACTCTGGAGGAAGATGGGTCATCTTCCCATGTTACAGATATCCTCTGGTCTTTTAGGTCATAATTCACACTCACATTCTGAGGTCCAGAAAGCAGGACACCTAGAGCTACACAGGTATAGCCTGTTACAGTATGCATGATGACAATGCAATTCAACATCACATACTGTACAGTTCTGTATCAATCAAAAAATATTGATAAAATTATAACGTTTTGGACTTACCATCTTGACCATTTTGTTCTTGGAGGCTTGAGAGGAACAGTGAAGCCCATAGCAGGAAAACCAACATGATGTTACTCCCATAAAATATGCTGTGGTGAGGTGTTGGTCTATAGTCAGCCTCAGTAGTTTCTGTTCGGGATAGTTGTTGGGTTTGCCCATAGACTGGTTGGTTGTTTAGCAACAAAACCAAAGCGTTTGCAACTATGGGGCAAAACAGACGGGGTTGGCTTAGATTCTTGACAACAAGTAAAGTTTTCGTCTCCAATGTTTATTGAAAACATAATTACAATTGCACAATGAGCACTTATTTGTTAATTATTTATGTATTATTATTATTTTTACACTGAGCACTTGTCTCTCAAATACATCCTTAGTTGTTGGTTAGCTAGCTAGCAATAATGGAATTGACATTCAATCAGTCAAAACAATTCAAAACAAGACATGGTATCAAGAACAAGCTGAAACTAGCTAAAAAGAGTCACTTACAATTCCTCACATGGTTGTTGATAGCTATCTGGCCATCCAGAATCACAACTCACAGACTGTCCTGCCCCATTGAAGAGTGCGCTTCGTTTTCGTAACGTTGTCAGCTAACCCACTATACCATGAGTTTGTATCCTCAGAAAAAAAATATTAAAGTGTGGTTCATTTAGGCTGAGCAACGTGCTGTACTACAAAGATACAGCTTGGCAAAGCGTTGGGAACTGGAGGAGTTGTTAGGGGGAGGTCTTTCTTGTAAAAGCAATGTGGAAAAAAAAATAAGTTTGGCATATTGACATTTTTCTCCAGGCTGACGTTTTTCTTGCTAAATCGTTCAGTGAAAAACATGATACAATACAGGAAATCCTATCTATCATGAAAGTCATAGGATCAGACTGCTTTTTAGACATAAAGAAAAGGTTGAGAAAGCGAAACCCCTCTCTCATCGGCTGACAGATTGCTATAACACATTGTGATTAGCCGATACGTAAATTACTTAACCGAGGTAAAAACAGTTTCAAGTTGGATATTCGCGCTTTCAAACCACTTGAGCCACAGACTCCAAATAAGTGTCAAGATGTTGGAAAAATTGCGCACAACATTGCACAGGTCTTATATTCCCGATTTGGACATTAATTCGCTTTCCAAAGCTAATAAACATGTGGAAATGTGAGCAGCATTTTGTATTCCTAGTTTAATTCGGTAGGGAGCGTAAACGAAGAACAACGTTCTTTTACATTCGAATTTCAATAGCTCATTGGTCATGTGACCTACTGACTTCAAACAAAACGTAACACGTTATAAATAATATCAAATATCAATGCAATATGACAAATTAGCCATCCATTGTGTAATATCATAAATTGTCTTACATGTTACTAACCAAGTCAGTCTTTGGGCCACATCCAGGTTCTTTATCAGTGGCACACATGAAGCAGTTGTTGGCTTTGTTGAACTCTGAAATCATAGGCATGAACTGAACATAATGTTGTCCCACACAACGACATAAAAATAAAGAATTTACATTTACTTTGAATTAAATGTCATTACATACCAGACATTTTTAGAATATCCTCGGCCATTTCTTTTTGCAGTTGCTCCATGTGTTTTTGTGAAGGTTCTATGTCAATTTGGGAGGGGATGTTGGGGAAATTCTGTGCAAATTCCTGGGCCAACTACACCAAAAAAATAAGATTGAGTTTTTGACCTAATTGTCACATAACAGCTAACCCTTCATTATTGAAAATATAACTGTCAAACCTGCATTACAAAGACCCCACAGCTGAAGGTGTCCTGCTGCATGGTGTGAGTTATTTCCCCTCCTTTCCACTTTCCACCCAGTCGTCTTTCCATGGCAGGATCTTCTCATTTTGAAGTATTCTGTTTTTTATGTAAACATAATGGAATTCTGATTAGTTTTAGGCAAATTAATACACAGGACAAAATTGTATGCTGTTTTCTTTCTCACTATAATCTAGTAGAGGTAATTTTCTTTATGCCCCATTCTACACACAGCCTAAATTATAGGCACTGAACCATTTACAGGACAATAATAAAAGTAGCATATAAGATCCAACCCTATCACAGAGTGAATAAATGTAGAGCGTTTGTAGACTTTAAGAAAAAAATATGAAGTGACAGTTTCATCAGTACGTGCTTAAAGAAAGTCATATCACATAGATCACAGATGACAGTGCCCACCAAATCTATGACAATAGAGAATGAACTGTAAGCACCAAAGTGTGTTAAAGTGTGTTTGTCAAAATAATATCTGAAAATGTCAGTTGTTGAACATAATACTTATATTTGCAATAGCAATTTATGATATATGCAGTTGAGGAATATTCCATGTACCAACACTACATGTAGGACGGACATTCCCACATACAGTATACACATACACAGAGGCATTTTTCAGCTATGATTTTACCACTCAGAATCTAGAATGGATATGACAATGGGACCAGCACAGGACATAATACACCCTTACAACAATCTACGTCTTGATCTTCTTGACTTCTTATCTGGTAAACTGCTACTGGGGGTCAAGAAAAGAGCCCCAATTAGGGGTTAGTGTACTCCAGTAAAGAAGGGCTGGTTTAGATTAAAAACTATTGCCCTGTGTCCCCGTTCATAAGGGCATGAGAGACTAGTCAGTGGTAGAATTGAGTTGGCACTTTATTGGCCCAAACTCCCACAGACCCACAAGGTTGAGGTTACTCATGGATAGTAATTATTATTATTTATTTTTTGCTTGCATTGATGCAGTGTGTCTTCTAACTGGCGAAGAATAGGATCCAAAGTATCAGGTAGTATTTGTTTCCATATAGGAGGATGTCTCTCCTCGTACCTCTGGCACTTTAGTCAGACTGCCAGACTGTGTAAAAACTTTATGTTGGCCCATTGAGTTCCCATTGACTAAGCACCACAGAACCTATCAATAGAGAACACACAGGTCACCTGCAGCAGGTCAAGCAAGTTCATTTAACATCTACTGATTTAGAACCAGAGTTACCACAAGTCAGCACAAAGACAACAGGAGTACTGCCTCCACTATTCCAGCACCATTTCAACTTAAACATTTAAACAGCATCAAATCAACAATACATTAAAAACAAACTTAGATACCAATAACAATTTAGTTCCATCAATGTTGCTACATATCATGTGACTGTCCATGGTACTGACTTCTGTGTAAAACTGACTCTCCCTACTTGTAGACTAGTTGAAAGCCAATGCTATCCTTCTCTCATGTTTGCAGAACAGTCTATAGCTCTGTCATACAGTACACTTTAAGTTTCTGTTGTAATAGGCTAGTTGCAAGCATTTTAGCGAGGTAGCCTAAGTTCCTCGCATGGGCTACAATGAACTAGTTAATGTGAGCCTACTAGATTACATATGGAACTTTAATCATCTCAGGTCAGTGGCACAACATATGCATTTATGGTTCAGATCAGAATTGACGTCATCACAGGCCTGTACAGAGAATTAAGGCCAAATCTCAATCCATGGCTTAGGAAAGAGGTTGATTTAGCAAGCTAGCTACTGCAGGACATCAACATAAGCTGACCAGAAACAGACATTTATTTCAGAAAATGACATTTTGCTGCACCAGGACAACCCACAGTTGAGCTCAGCACATCGCTGATTGGCAAAAACAAATTATGAAGTGAGGCCAAATTCTTGCTGACATCAATCATACGCTATGGCGGTAAAATGTTATACTCTTTTGATTGAAGAACCGTCAGATACATGGGCTACACATACTGAGACAGAGGGGCACTGTTTCCTCGCTCAATGATTTCTCCAGTGAGGTTCAGCCACTTGCGAATTGATGGAAAATTATGAACACAGATGAAATTGTATCCTTTTTTTATTGGTCCAATATAATTGGGGACGCCTGGCTTCCGTTGGCATCCATAAATACACACCACTGCTTAGGATTTTGACAACACGTAAGCTATATTTCTTCAATGTTTATAGAAAACAAATACATTGACCACTTTTCTCTCAAATAGATCATTACAGTTGGTTAGCTAGTGAATTTGAGCAATATTATCATTGACATGAAATCAGTCAAAACACTGTTGTGGGGAAAAAGTACCCAATTGTCTTGAGTAAAAGTATAGATTTATTTATGTGAAAGTCAGCCAGTAAAATACTACTTGAGTAAAAGTATTTGGTTTTAAATATACTTAAGTATCAAAAATGTAAATCACTTAAAATTAATTAGATTAAGCAAATAGACAGCACCATTGTCTTGTTTTAAAAATGTACGGATATCCAGGGGCCCATTCCAACACTCAGATTATTTCCAAAAGATGCATTTATGTTTAGTGAGTCCGCCAGGCCAGAGGAATTAGGGATGACTGTGTGTGCATTGTACAATATTTAGTTGAGGTTTATGGTTAGTGAAGGATTTTTTCCCCAAATACAATGCTTTCAGTTTTAGAGCTGCAGTTTGTCCTAAATACTTTTAAGTGTTGCAGGGATTTAATTCGTTGTAGTAGCTGATGTGTATAGTGTTAAATCATCCACATACATACATACACACTGGCTTTACTCAAAGCCAAGGCATGTCATTAGCAAAGTTTGAAAAAGGGGCCTAGACAGCTGCCCTGGGGAATTCCTGATTCTACCTGGATTGTTGGAGAGGCTTCCATTAAATAGAGCAGGGGGGTGCAATGCCGCATATGTTTTTCCATCAGCAGACTATGATACTGTCACACCCTGATCTGTTTCACCTGTCTTTGTGCTTGTCTCCACCCCCTCCAGGTGTTGCACATCTGGCCCCATTATCCCCTGTTTATCCCCATTATACCTGTTTTTTGTCTGTTGCCAGTTCGTCTTGTCTTACCAGCGTGCCTTCCCGTGTTCCTGTTAAGTTCTGTTTCCGAGTTTTTCCCGGTTCTGACCATCCTGCCTGCCCTGACCCCGAGCCTGCCTGCCGTCATGTACCTGCCTGACTCTGACCTGATTACAAACCTGAGCCTGCCTGCCGTCCTGTACCTGCATGATAGATCATGTCAAAAAACTGCATTGAAGTCAAACAAAAGTCTACTATAGTGCCTTGTTGCAAACAGGATGCATGTTATTTATTAGGTTAGTATTGTGGAGTAACTACAATGTTGAACCATCCTCAGTTTTCTCCTATCACAGCCATTAAACTCAAACTGTTTTTAAGGTCACCATTGGCCACATGGTGAAATCCCTCAGCGGTTTCCTTCCTCTCCGGCAACTAAGTTAGGAAGGACGCCTGTATCTTTTTGTAGTGATTGGGTGCTTTGATACACCATCCAAAGTGTAATTAATAACTAACCCATGCTCAAAGAGATATTGAAGGTATGTTTTTTACTACCAATAGGTGCCCTTATGTGCTAGGCATTGTAAAATCTCCCTGAGGGACCTCACAAACAATTGTATGTGTGGGGTACAGAGATGAGGCAGTCATTAAAAATTGTGAGAAACTATTGCACACAGTCCATGCAACTTGTAACTTGTTAAGCACATTTTACTCCTGAACTTATTTAGGCATGCCATAAATGGGTTGAATACTTATTGACTCAATACATTTCAGCTTTACATTATTCATTTTTACAAGTTCGAGAAACATAATTCCTCTGACATTATGGGGTGTTGTGTGTTAAATTCAGTCTGTAACACAACAAAATGGTAAGTTGAGGGGTGTGAATAATTTCTCAAGGTATTGTAGTTTTTATTTTACCCCAATTATATTTTGTGTGATTATGAAAGCTCTTGAGGATTTCAGAAATGTATCATGTGTTGTACTATGTTGGATACCTCGAAAGAGGTTACAGAAGACGGAAATGCAGTGTCCCTCTTTTTTTCCTGAATTCACCTTGCTATAGTTCTGCTAGGTGCCATTTATGTCCAAAAATTAACAGGATAACAGTACTACAAGAACCAGAGTCCTGCCTATCATACATACAGGTGGTCCCTAATGTAAACTGGATATCCTTCCTTCATTGGAAAAGCCTAGAAGAATGTCCCACTTTGTCCTATTTTCACCACTGTCCTATTTTAGCTAGCTACGGTTGGTAAAGCGTGACACAATTACAGAATTTTTACATTTTATAAGCTTAACATCAAAACACAAATTGCTATGTCACTGATATTACTGTATGCCTTGTGGTGTGAGCTTCCTGTTTGAAGTTTAAGATTAAGATGGGCAAAAGAATAGACACTAGACAGAGGAACTCTGACTAGAATGTCAGCATCCCGGAGTCGCATCTTCACTGTTGACGTTGAGACTGGTGTTTTGTGGGTACTATTTAATGAAGCTGCCAGTTGAGGACTTGTGAGGCGTCTGTTTCTTAAACTTGATACTCTAATGTACCTGTCCCCTTTACACAGTTGTGCCCCGGGGGCCTCCCACTCTTTCTATTCAGGTTAGAGCCAGTTTGAGTTGTTCTGTGAAGGGAGTATTACACAGCGTTGTACGAGATCTTCAGTTTCTTGGAAATTTCTTGCATGGAATAGCCTTCATTTCACAGAACAAGAATAGACTGACGAGTTTCAGAAGAAAGGCTTTGTTTCTGTCCATTTTGAGCCTGTAATCGAACCCACAAATGCTGATGCTCCAGATACTCAACTAGTCTAAAGAAGGGCGGTTTTATTGCTTCTTGTTATTAATGATGCAATCTTTGAATATTTGCATGAAAATCTCACCAATTGGATGGAAAACTAGTTTATGGTTTTGGATTGAATACTGTTTTTGGACAATCCATCATAAAGACACATATATACAAAAATAGTGACATAAGTGAGCAGTTGATGTCTGTTTTTATTATCAATATGCATCCCTTTATTAAGATTTATTCTAATGGCCCATATAATGCCAAAAACATAGAAACCACAAATTGGTCAAAAAAAAGTCATACAGCTTCTTTAAGTGTTATATCTTTCCTCAAGAGAAAACATTTATCTTTGTCTCTTTGTTCCTAAACAGTACAGGTATATAAAATTATTTGTTTTCAGATCTCCATACAGTGCTTTAGAGAAGCTCGGAATAAGTCAATTTACAACACATTAAGAACAAGGGGCACATTTTTTCAAATGTCTCAATGCACATGGCAGTTAAATATTTGAGGTTGTTACTTCTTGTTCCAATTGCTAGAGAACAATTCCAACTAGTTAAGTCAGTTTGGCTTTTTGGTCCATAACAGAACTTGTACAACTATGTTCCCAAATAACTGACCTTATTCAACATCTATCTGAAACATCAGTATAATGTTAAAACCTGCTATGAAATGTAACATTTTATTTATTTAGAATTTGCAGTTAGTTGAATACAAAAGGAAGATCTACAAAGGAATAGAGGAATCTGCTAAATTAAAATGTCCCCATTTCTTTTTAATTTAGAGTAGTGATCAAACATGCACATTGTACTGCAACTATAGAATTCTCCACTTGCAGAGGACTTATGTTTTCAACACAATGCATTTATACAGAGGAATGTTGATTGCTCAGTGCAATTGAACTGCACCCAAATCCTCTTTTCACCAGTCCATTTCTCTAACCACTTCATCACTTAACTAACCAAGGCCATCATAAACAGTAGGACTAAACATTTCCATTGAGTCAGTCATAAGTGCATGTTGTTGTTGAATCAGCACAAACAGTGCAGCAATAGAAGTAGCATCGTCAGTCAAAGTGAATGTTCAAGGCAGGTTGGAAATGAACACAATGGTAACCACCATTTCTTTAAAACAGTTACTAAACAACACAACATCTAATTCCCAAACCACCCAAGCTCAACCTCAGCACTCTAAAACCAAGCAGGTGCTTTTGACAGGCTCTTCTCTCTACAACAGGCATAGGTAGATTGTGGCCTTAACATTGGTTGCTTATCATTTTCACAACCTATTCATCAATTAATTCAGCTATAATTAGGGCCAGAATGATTTACTTTTCATTTATATTACAAGTAAAAAATTATTGTCTCATGTCAGAGCATTCCCGAAAAATAAGGCAATGTCATTTCATCTGCCTAAACAAAATGTTTAAAAAAGTACATTACACCCCATTACTCATCTTGCATAGCAAAAAACACCAGTACAATCCCATATTGAAATGTTTTAAACCATCATAATTTCACAAACATGTAGATAGATTTCTGGATAATGGAAGTGGCTGTCATTGGAAGAGTTTTCAAATGAAACGAGTGTTGTTATTGCACATGTTCAGGCAGGCCCTGCTCTCCACTTTAAGATGTTTGCTCCAGTTTCATTATTCTCCAGTTTTACCGGAATGAGGACAAGCAGACAGCATCTCCCAAGGAATGGCAACTGACTGGAATGGCAAATGACTTCTGCCCAATACTGAAGCAGAATTTCTCCTTGGCCATCAAGTAGTGACTGTTGTCCTGGACCATGTTCTAGGGAATTTCACGGCAGAAAAAGGAGCAGTCTAGCATGTGATAACATGACTACATCAACACTAACACTTCTTTCACCTTGACGAGAACCAAATCTAATGTCCTAACCCTGTGCTTTTACTTTAGGGTTTAGCTAGGTAATAAACAATAATGCATGCAGCCTTGGTTTCAAACATCAGTTCAATAACTGAGCGTAAATAAATCCTCTGTGCTGAAACACACAGACCGATGTTCAATGGCAATCATTTGGTAGATTTCACTCCTACATGTAGTTGTTCATTTCTTGGCATGAATGCTTAAAAACATAGACAAACAACAACAACATCCAGCAAGGGGCAAGGAGGTTTCCTCTTCAGCACATGTCAACAAAACATACAACAACCAAACTGCATCAGTGACTGATCATCTAGCCTACTGCAGTCATTCAATAGAGCAAAAGCCTTTTCAGCACTATTCTCCTTCACTGTTCTTTGTTCTGGTACAATAAATAGACATATGGATATTCACAATGTCAAGGTCTCCAGATCTCTCCAGATGCGGAGAGGTTTTAGTGTCATGCAGAGGAACCCGTCCTCTTCAGTGTTTTAGTCAAAGTCAGTGGATCCACTTTGGGAGAAGCTGAGCTAAAAACAACATGTTAAGTTATTTCATATAAGTGGTTGGGCTGCAGTCATATACTTAGAAAAACTGAGGAAGCCCTCAGAAATGATGGACCGTTCTGCATTTTTGTATTATGCCATTTTGGATTTGATTGTGGTTCAAGTTCAGTTGGTGATGAATTTCCAAATATGAGCTTTAAAAATTTTTTTTTTACACTTTTATTTTTTTATTAAATGCTCACAGCTTGCTCATTTGGTCAGATAAAACATGTGTTTGTTCATCCTGTGTTATCCATCCATCAGATCTTAAAGTCAATAGGAAGAACATATTTCTTCCCTCTAGTTTCTCCTCTCTCCATTTGTGTCCAAATCCTAGGAGGACACACTCTGGTATGGAGAATTAAGGGAGGATGTGGGGATGGTTCAGTGGTTAGTGTTGACTCAAGTCGGGGGTGGGGTTTGACTGAAAGTTAAGGGGGAGGGGTATGTGACTGGAAGAGCAGTAGTGGTGACTATGTTTGACTGAGGGGGGGTGTGACTAGTAGATCAGTAGTGGTGACTCAGGTTTTGACTGGGAGGGTTTGACTGGCTGCAATGGGAAG
The DNA here is from genome assembly GCF_018296145.1 of Oncorhynchus tshawytscha. Lineage (NCBI taxonomy): Eukaryota > Metazoa > Chordata > Actinopteri > Salmoniformes > Salmonidae > Oncorhynchus > Oncorhynchus tshawytscha. The sequence continues at coordinate 11,213,912 of NC_056448.1, forward strand.
GGAAGACAGAGGATGACTCAAGGCTCAGCAGGAGGGTCAGTCGATCCGTTCTTTGGCGGCATGGAGAGGATGCTCTCTGCCTCTTTGTACATCTGAGGAAGAGACAGAGGTCAATAGAAGCCAGTCAACATGTATTGTTATGAATGTGTGCGTTTACCGGTATAAATGGCACATCCTGGAAGAGCTCCTGGATGAAGCGGCGTGCCGACAGACGAAACATGCAGTGGGCCAGCAGGTAGGACACCTCAGAGTAGAGACAAATGTCATCGAATGCATAGGGGAACTTTTCCTTGATCCTGTCAAGACAAAAGAAACAGGGATATCAACCTCGGTTTGAGTGTGTGTTGTGAAAGGAATGTGTGTGTGTCTTACGTTAGCAGGTTAGTCTCGTGGCCTTTGGTCCCAACAGAGGAGCTGAGGTTGACCACCAGACGCAGGACCTCCTTCCTGAGGAGAACCCTGCCGGCCGGCGCATCCTCTGGGATGGACTTCACTCCTGAGGGGAGAGAGAGACCACAGATAGCCAGGAGGTTTAGTCCATTCCTCTTCAACAAACAAAATAACCTTTCGCTTGTGAGAAAAGCATTGTATGAGAGAAAATATATATTTTTAAACACTTACCCAAAACCAGTTCAGTGCTGTGGGTGCTTCCTGGGGAGCCCTGGGACATAACATCACTGTACCCAGACACCCCTGACACTTTGGTTTGGGCCATGACCTCCAGGTGATTCTGCACAGGCGGACTGCACCACTCTGAGAAAGGGTGGTCCTCCGTCAAGTCTGAGGGAGAAAGGAGAATTCAATTAAGTTGTTTATTGGTCGCAGACTGCTAATATAATGTAAAGTAAAAAGAATTGATAAAACAGCACAATGTTCTATGTACACACTGAACAAAAATATAAAAACGCAACATACAACAACTTCAATTATTTTTCTGAGTTACAGTTCATATGAGGAAATAAGTCAAATAAATGTATTTCAATAAGCCCTAATCTACGGTTTTCACAAGACTGGGAATACAGATATGCATCTGTTGGTCCCCCTCCCCCCCCAAAAAACAAAACAATGGGCCTCCGGAACTCATCACAGCCTTTCTCTACATTCAAATTGTCATCGATAAAATGCAATTGTGTTCATTGTGCATGCCAAGTGCATCTGCGGCATTGTGTGGTGTGATAAAACTGCACATTTTAGAGTAGCCTTTTAATGTCCCCAGCATAAAGGGCACCTGTGTAATGTTCAGTCTGTTTAATCAGCTTCTTGATATGCCACACCTGTCAGGTGGATCGATTATCTTGGCAAAGGAGAAATGCTCACTAACAGGTATGTAAACAAATTTGTGCACAAGATTTGAGAGAAATAAGCTTGTAGTGCGTATGGAACATTTCTGGGAACTTATTTCAGCTCATGAAACATGGGACCAACACTTTACATGTTGTGTTGACATTTTTGTTCAGTATAAATATAATGTATCTGCAGCTGACCTGGGTGGCTGTTGGATGCGCTGAAGCCAAGCACAGTCAACCCAGTGCAGTAGAGGCAGTTGCCATCGTTGTGTTCCTGTAGACCAGTCTCCTCTGAGCCCAGTAGCTGCTGCTGCTCTGCACGGCTCACCCCCATCAGCTCTGTGATGCTCAGCTGGGAGCGGAGCACAGCATGCCGGGAGTGAGGGCTGGGACCTGGGGGTAGGAGCACACACACACACACACACACACACACACACACACACCTCTTTTTATTCAAGCCTGTTGGTCCTGAGCGGGCCTCTTATCTCAAGCAGAGCCATGACCCCCCCCTGACCCTGGGGTATTTCTTACCATCAGAGTCTCCAGAGAAGAATTTGGCAGATCTGTCCTCAGAGGGCGGGCTGGTTCTCTTCAGGAAATATGGTGTTTCTTTTATCTAAAAAAACAAATGATGCTACAGTTAGCAACACTCACAGCTTTATCCTTAAATATATAAACAACCTCAATTTCTTTGGTAAAATATTTAGAGCACAAATTGATAGGTCAGGGGGCAGAGTGGGATGAGATGGGGAGTAGAGTGGGCCAGAGGGCTCAGTGCGTCTGGGTTCAGAGAGAGGGGTCAAACGATGGTCACTACCTGGAACATGTTGTTGATGTCCACGGGCAGAGCCAGGCCGATGAAGTCATCAGAGCTGCCATAGGTGGCACTGGACACCATGGATCTCACTGAGGAGGACCGCTGCAGAGTGGTCTGGCTGATGGGGCTCAGCAGATCCTCCTTATCCAGAGAGGCAAAACTCAGAGCCTTCAGGAACCTAGAGATGGAGAGAGATACAGTGAGTTAGGAGGCAGAGCAGGTAGTGTGATGGGGTGGGGAGAAAGAGATCAATACTGAGTAAAAGAGACAAGCCTATACTTATAGAACAATGCAAACATGAGGTAGGTTTGACTCGACTTTCTACATGCAATCAGCAGTTGTTTGCCTCAGTCAGGGACATGGGTCAGGAAAAAAGGAGGGCTAGACTTCCCACACCATAATATAGATGAACATTTAGGATGTAGGAACAGTGGAGTCACGTCGACTCAAATGACCACAGCAGGGCTCAGAAGGGCCTAGGGTTACAACATTTCTGTAACTTCCCCAAAATGTTGCCGCTTTCCATGTTGTCTGTTGTCTGTAGCTTGTGAGGTGTGGAAACACTTTGTTGCTTTAATTAATTTTGTCCTGCTGCTTTTTGTTCTATGTTGCTATGTCTTGCTTGTCCTATGTTGCTATGTCTGTATGCTAAGTCTTGCTTGTCCTATGTTGCTATGTCTGTATGCTAAGTCTTGCTTGTCCTATGTTGCTATGTCTGTATGCTAAGTCTTGCTTGTCCTATGTTGCTATGTCTGTATGCTATGTCTTGCTTGTCCTATGTTGCTATTGTCTATATTGTAATTGTTTTTAATAACATGCCCAGGGACTGCGGTTGAAAATTAGCCGGCTGGCTAAAACCGGCACTTTTACTGAAACATTGATTAATGTGCACTGTCCCTGTAAAAATAATATAAACTCAAACTCAAAATTAACAGGATTTCTGGAAAAGTTGTGAATTTTGGAGAAGTTACTGGAATTTTGCTACCATAGAAGGGGCACAATAACGTTGATGCCAAGGGTGGACGTGGGGGACGGGGGTGTTTGCAGCTTAGCGCCTCCTCTATGGTGTCAAATAAGGAACATCCAATAGAGGAGGGGGAGAGGGAGGGAGGGAGGGGTGAGCTAGCGCCTGTTAAGATGTCTGTCCACGCACCGTGGAAGGAGGGCTCTGACAGGCCTGCGACTGGAACCAGCTGGCCCACCGTGACCCAAACAGCCAAACCTTTTTACTGAGCACCTACTGAAAAAGGGACCATCAGAAACAGCACACACACAGCATGTTACTCCCATTGAGGGAGGGCTGCTGAGGGCTGAAGAGACACGACTTTACCGAAGATCTGTCATCAGATACAGTTGTTTAACATGATTCAGATACTGTTGTTTAAGAACACGATCCCGGTGATGGGATGATAAGTCTACTGAGGAAGTGGATGACAAAAAAATGTTGTAATAGTTACAAGTGGAATTACTCATTGTTTTGGTTTCAACAAAGTTCCTGGTACATTTCAGCAAATTCCAGAAGTAATTGGAACATTCATTCAAGCCAGAGCAGAGGTCAAACTGTTGATCTTGTCATGAGGGAGACGGGAGTATTTCCGAGAAATAGTATTAGTCGTGGGAGATTCTAGGAAAATAGTTCCTAGGGGAGTGTGTGTGTGGACAAGTCGAGGGGGACTGAGTGACTGGAGGCATATGTTTGAATGTGTGTAGGTGTATGTAGCAGGGATGCAAACTGCTGAGGGCCCAAAAAGGTGACACTTAAAAAATGTTTTTTTTTTTAAATACACTGAAACATGCAAAAGAATCCCTGCTAGGGGGAAATGCAGGTTAACTAATTAAACAACAAAGAATATGATCTACATGATCAGTCTCTGTGTGTAAAATAAAAAGTGGTTAATATGAACCTAACTCAAAGGCAAAAAATGTAAAGAAGAAATCCAATGTTATTTGTTGCCTAGACTTTACTGCAGATGACACTCAAGTCTTGAGAAAAAAAACAATACAGTAATATTGCAGTTAGCCATGACAGCCTTTATAATAGAACGCTTGTGAACGCAGTTGAAGTCAGAAGTTTACATACACTTAGGTTGGAGTCATTACAACACATTTTTCAACCACCACAAATTTCTTGTTAACAAACTATAGTTTTGGCAATTCGTTTAGGACATCTACTTTGTGCATGACACAAGCCATTTTTCCAACAATTGTTTATATATATATATATATATAATATTTCACTGTATCACAGTTCCAGTGGGTCAGAAGTTTACATAGACTAAGTTGACTGTGCCTTTAAACTGTTTTTGTAATGGCTTTAGAAGCTTCTGATAGCCTAATTGACATCATTTGAGTCAATTGGGGGTGTAACTGTGGATGTATTTCAAGGCATACCTTCAAACTCAGTGCCTCTTTGCTTGACATCATGGGAAAATCAAAAGAAATCAGCCAAGGCCTCGGAAAAAAAGATTGTAGACCTCCAACAAGTCTGGTTCATCCTTGGAAGCAATTTCCAAATGCCTGAAGGTACCAGGTTCATCTGTACAAACAATAGTATGCAAGTATAAACACCATGGGACCACGCAGCCGTCATACCGCTCAGGAAGGAGATGAGTTCTGTCTCCTAGAGATGAACGTACTTTAGAGCGAAAAGTGCAAATCAATCCCAGAACAACAGCAAAGGACCTTGTGAAGATGCTGGAGGAAACCGGTACTAAAGTATCTATATCCACAGTAAAACAAGTCCTACATCGACATAAACTGAAAGGCCACTCAGCAAGGAAGAAGCCACTGCTCCAAAACCACCATAAAAAAGCCAGACTACGGTTTGCAACTGCATATGGGAACAAAGATCGTACTTTTTGGAGAAATGTCCTCTGGTCTGATGAAACAAAAATAGAACTGTTTGGCCATAATGACCATTGTTATGTTTGGAGGAAAAAGGGGGAGGCTTGCAAGCCAAAGAACACCATCCCAACCGCGAAGCACAGGGGTGGCACCATCATGTTGTGGGGGTGCTTTGCTGTAGGAGGGACTGGTGCACTTCACAAAATAGATGGCTTCATGAGGATGGAAAATTATGTGGATATATTGAAACAACATCTCAAGACATCAGTCAGGAAGTTAAAGCTTGGTCGCTAATGGGTCTTCCAAATGGACAATGACCCCAAGCATACTTCCAAAGTTGTGGCAAAATGGCTTAAGGACAACAAAGCCAAGGTATTGGAATGGCCATCACAAAGCCCTGACCTCAATCCTATAGACAATTTGTGGGCAGAACTGAAAAAGCGTGTGCGAGCAAGACTCAGTTACACCAGCTCTCTCAGGAGGAATGGGTCAAAATTCACCCAACTTATTGTGGGAAGCTTGTGGAAGGCTACCCAAAACATTTGACCCAAGTTAAACAATTTAAAGGCAATGCTACCAAATACTAATTGAGTGTATGTAAACTTCTGACCCACTGGGAATGTGATGAAAGAAATAAACGCTTAAATAAATCACTTTACCATTATTCTGACATTTCACATTCTTAAAATAAAGTGGTGATCCTAACTGACCTAAGACTAGGAATTTTTACTAGGATTAAATGTCAGAAATTGTGAAAAACTGAGTTTAAATGTATTTGGCTAATGTGTATGTAAACTTCTGACTTAAACTGTAAATATTGCACTTATATTGGAAAAAATACATCTTAAAGTAGAAATAGAATGAAACACAGGCATTCTATTTTTGCGCTGTTATCGTGGCCACTATAGACATCAATCAAGGGCACAAGGCTACATGTGTGCATAAATAATGTTCACTGAGTAAAAAAAGTATATTTTCCCCTCACTCACACACATGTGTAACTGTCAAGTTCAACACAACAAAAACAATATATTTGGGCTACAGTGCACATTATTACATTGTACACTTTCTGCAAAAGTGTAAAAGAGGGAACGTGTGTGGTGTTCCTTTCACCTCTATAGTGGCATCCAGCTTAAGCCAGGTCCAGCTCCAGCTACACTTAATTCCTGAATCCACTTGTTAAATGAGGAGTTGCTTGTTTTCACCTAATTCTCTCATTCGGAAAATTAACCACATACCGTAGAGGGGAAAGATTTGTTAAAACCTGTTTGGGATAGGGGGCAGCATTTTCACGTTTGGATGAAAAGTGTGCCCAGAGTAAACTGCCTGCTACTCCATCCCAGTTGCTAATATATGCATAGTATTAGTAGATCTGGATAGAAAACACTCTGAAGTTTCTAAAACTGTTTAAATGATGTCATTGAGTATAACAGAACTTATACGTCAGGCAAAAACCTGAGAAAAAATCCAACCAGGAAGTGGGAAATCTGAGGTTTGTAGTTTTTCAACTCTTGACCTATCGAATACAGTGTCTATGGGGTCAAATTGCACTTCCTAAGGCTTCCACTAGATGTCAACAGTCTTTAGAACCTTGTTTGATGCTTCTACTGTGAAGGAGGGGGGAATGAGGGCTCTTTGAGTCAGTGGTTTGGCAGAGTGCCATGAGCTCGTGACGCGCGTTCATGTGAGAGTTAGCTTGAGTTCCATTGCATTTCTGAAGACAAAGGAATTCTCAGGTTGGAACATTTTTGAAGATTGATGTTAAAAACATCCTAAAGATTGATTCTATACTTCGTTTGACATGTTTCTACGGACTGTAACGGAACTTTTTGACTTTTCGTCTGCTCATAGTGATCGTGCGTCATGAATTACTGGCCTGAATGCTCTAACAAAAAGGAGGTATTTGGACATAAAGATGAACTTTATCGTACAAATCAAACATTTATCCTGGGAGTGCATTCTGATGAAGATCATCAAAGGTAAGTGAATATTTATAATGCTATTTCTGGCTTCTGTTGACTCCAACATGGCGGATATCTGTTTGGCTTGATTTGTTGTTTGAGCGCCGTACTCAGATTATTGCATGGTTTGATTTTTCCGTAAATTAAAAAAAAAAATCTGACACAGTTGTTGCATTAAGGAGAAGTATATCTTTAATTCTGTGAATAACACTTGTATCTTTTATCAATGTTTATTATGAGCATTTCTCTAAATTGATGTGGCTCTCTGCAAAACACCGGATGTTTTGGAAGCAAAAGATTACTGAACGTAACGCGCCAATGTAAACTGAGATTTTTGGATATAAATATACACTTTATCGAACAAAACATACATGTATTGTGTCCTATGAGTGTCATCTGTCGAAGATCATCAAAGGCTAGTGATTAATTTGATCTATATTTCTGCTTTTTGTGACTCCTCTCTTTGGCTGGAAAAATGGCCGTGTGTTTTTGTGACTTGGCTCTGACCTAACATAATCATATGTTGTGCTTTCGCTGTAAAGCCATTTTGAAATTGTACACGATGGGTAGATTAACAAGAAGTTTATCTTTCATTTGGTGTATTGCACTTGTTAATGTATGAAAAATAATAATAATTGAATTTCGCGCGCTGCCTTTTCAGCGGAATGTTGTCGAGGGGTGCCGCTAGTTTTAACAGATGGTGGTTAGTTCGTTAGCATTTCACACAGATTGCCAGGGTCCAGTAAGCAACTAACGCGTTATAACTTAAGGAACGTCAAGGAGTCGCATACCAGTTAATATTATAGCGAATTGGTTAGGTTACTAATGTTAGCTCATCTGATGTTGTAACGTTAGCTGGCTAATGTTAGCTGTCAGACATTATTGGCAAGCTAATTTTCACACCATAAACTCAATTACTTGATCAGATAAGTTGGCTAATGTTGCTCAACATTTCTTTGGCTAGCTACTGAGAATTCGATCCAGCTAAGAAGATACCTAACAATGGTAATACTTGTTCCATCACACTTTCTCCCTCACTTCAAACTTTCGAAATGCCAGTAGTTTTTCAGCTACAGCTCATGAAGTACGCTTCAGCACCTTCTCACCACCATCTCCGTGGTCAGGCTCCTGACCTAACGTTACCTCTTTGTTATCGCTGCTGTAACTGGCAAGCTGCCTTTCCAGAGATTGTGAGCTGATTCTGTAACTAGTAAGTTGGTTGTCTCTTCTTTCTTCAGTCGCATACTGCGCTACATTCTGTTGTTATGGAAACGACTGGTTGAGCCTTGGATACAGCAGCCAGTATTGCTCCAAGCGCGCATCACTCGTTCTCTTACAGCCAGTAGTGATCCAAACCTCCCCCCGTCCAAACTTTTCTCATCGGATCTACATGAATCACTTAGGTCACTTATTTTGGATTCAAAACGGCAAATTTCGCCAAAAGGTGACTAGTTTGCATCCCTGATTTATGTGTATGTGCGTGTCTGTTACCTCCTTGGGGTGAGTCTGGAGTCCAGGCTGCCAGTCTTCATGTTGATGGTATCGGTGAAGAGCATGTCTTTGGCTGGGGAAGCCAGAGCCTCGCTGTGGGACAGGGATGAGTGGATCCTCTGCTGCTGAAGCCTCTTCAGCGTAGCGTAGCCCAGCGCATCACGCTGACTGGCGTATGTGTCACGACAACTTGCGTACTTCAGCGTGGCGTAGCCCAGCGCGTCCCGGGAGTTGGAGTACATGAGGCTGCAGTCTGTTAGGCCGCTCAGGGTGGTCAATGAGGGCGACTTGAGGGACTGGGCGCGGCGAGGAAGGGTGTGGGAGGAGCCGGGGGGCACCAGGGAGGCAGAGCTGGATTTGGACAGGGAGGAGAGGTGGGCGGTGTGGGGCTGGGGGGTGAGGGAGGTCAGGGTCTGGATGGTTTGGGCGCTAATCACACTGTTGATGCTGACACCGTCCGTGTCGATGGTGGAGGGCAGGGTCTCCCTGGAGGGGCTGGAGCTCATAGAGCTGATGCCGCTGGTGGTCGTGTCCGTGTTGAAGCTCTGACTGCGCGATTTAAACTGAGTCCCCCCGCCTCCTCCGGACGGGCCATACCCGGCCAGGCGCTCCCGGTTAGCCTGTTCTCTCTGGTTCTCACCCACCCCTGACCCTCCTACCCCCACTGACCGGCCTGGCAACCTCCCCTCCCCCTCCCCAAAGCTGGGGGTGCTGCCCCGGTTCTCAGATGCCTTGCTGCCCAAAAAGGAAGTTTCTAGGTTGACAGAGGGGCTTTTGGGCAGGTGGCCGTCATTATAGATTGGGAAGACGTCTGAAGATCCAAAGGTGTAGCTGGGCTCGGTGACGGTGCGTTTGCGCCCCTGTTCCCGCTCTACCCCTCCTCCGCGGCCCCTGGGAATGCCCTTGGGGTCGCTGTTGCTGCGGAGCTTCTTCCCAGATAGCGACAGGGAGTGGAGGAGGCGGTTGCGGAAGCGGCTGGAGGCCAGGAGGTTGAAGGGGCTGCGGTCTTTGTACTTGGGTCTCATGTACATAGGAGGATCGTCCGACAGGTCACAGTTCTCCAGCCTCTCATCGTCCATGATGTACATACCTGGAAGTGACCTTTCACGGTTAATCAAATCAAATTGTTTTTGTCACATGCACCGAATATAACAGGGGTAGGCCTTACTGTGAAACGCTTCCAAGCCGTTAACCAACAATGCAGTTAAGAAAAAAAGTGTTAAGAAAGTATTTATTAAAATAATAAGGATATATATTTTAAATAAAATGTACTTGGTAGTTTGGGGTAAACATTTGGAGATACTGTACCAGTTAAAAATAAATGATAACTAGTTGCACAATGACGACTAGAGACTTACTGGGTTGTGTGGAGTCACTCTCACTGTTGTGCATGGAGCTGGTGGAGTCAGAGGCAAGGCTGAGGCTGGAGGGGACAGAGGACAGCAGGTTGGGGGGGTTGGGCTGGGGCTCCATGTCATCAGGGACAACGGGCCACAACGTCCGGCGGCTATGTCTCACAGCGTCCCAGCCGTGCTGCTTCAGCATGTCACAGCCCTGACGCGTCTTCGAGATCAGCCCCAACACGTACAGACACGTCCTACACAGAGTCAGACATTACAGAAAGGTCCTGGACAGAGATAGAGTAATCTTATGGGACAGCACAAGCATGTCGCTTCACTAGAAGCACATTCAATATGAGTTTCAAACATGAATACGTCTTACCCTCTGACGGAGAGAACCTCACAGTGCAGAGCCAGAACCACTATGTCAGGGATCACCCCTTCCTCTTGCAGGAGGTTCAACCCCCAGTTTGACGACCCTATGTTACCCTGGAAACAAACATTAATTCTCATGTTATTAGGAAAACGATTTCATGGGTGAATCATGTCAATAATTAGCACATAATTGGGAAACTCCTCGAATTATAATAGATGTGGTAGTTAGTCATTCTTAATTATACTGACCAAGGCCCAAAGTGCTGCCTTAAGCTGTTTAATGCCCTCCCACTTGTCCAGCATTGGGGAGCGAACAGTGTAGCTTAGGTCAGGAACCACATTCTAAAAGAGAAAGTAAGAAACGAAAATGGTATAAATGCATTATGCCTGTAGGCCTAATTGCTACTTTGACCAGTGTAATAGTGGGTGGTTCAACTAGCTGCAGTTACCTGGACTTCCAGTAGATGGCAGCCTGTCTTGTCATGGACAAGCTGGCTATACAGATGCACAGGAAGATAAACATTTGGCCTCTGTAACCTTTGGTTGCTTCGACGTACATAGTTGTCTCCGTCGACAGGTTTACGGTACGTGGTGAGAGCCTCGTTCAGCTGCTCCTCTATCATGTCCACATATTTCAGGTTATACTCCTACAAAACATACGATGACATAAAAACTCGACCAGTTTTTTTATGCGCTCATGCCACAGCCAAAAGATGCAACTCATAATTTATTACATTGTTTGCTTGAGTATGAATGTACCTTCTGCCATTTCTCTAGCTGCTTGGTGACGTAGCCCCTCTCATTGAGGTAGGAGAAGCCCTTTGGAATGGACAAGAACCTGGAGATAAAAATGACAGAGGTTAGAGACAAAAGGACCTAATACAGACTACAAATAAGAGCGGAGTTTTCTCCCAGCAGCTTACCGTAGCAGCAGCAGGACACCCTTGTCCCCCAGGTGTGTGAGAGCTGGCTTCATCTGGATCAGAGCATGGAGGTTTGCCTGGAGGAAAAGAAAATACATCTCAGCTAATACACTACTGGAGTCAAAAACTACTGGATTAAACTAAATTACAGACCGTAAGGTACAGCAGTGACCAGGGATGACATAGCAAGACACCGCAACAAAAACTCAGGCCCCTCATTCCTCACCTTGTCCTCGCAGGCCTCATCCAGTATGTCCAGCGCCTCCATGGAGATGGTCTTGTTGCGGTCGTGGAGCTGGGTGACCAGGAGCTCGATGCCCCAATTACTGAAGAACTCCACGTTGGCACGCAGCAGCACCCGCAGGAGTTTAGTGGCATACAGCCTGCAGTTCTGTGGTACACAAACAGACGGTAGAAGAGGACAGGCTCGAGACAAAGACAGTATGAAGATTGGCTAAAACTGCTTCTTCAATAGAAATCACCCCCTATCACACTTGTAGCACGTCATGGCGACGTTGGCTAGCTAAGCTCACGAGTAGAAACATGTCGTCGGGTGCAACGGTCATCTCACTCCGTACTGTGCATGTGCAGACCGTCAAATCAACGGCACTCCTTTGATGTTAAATTGTTTTTGACGAAGATTCTAACGTGTCGGTTTGCCACTTTCAACGAGGTTACTCGTGAACTACTACAGACTTTGGCTCGAATCTACATTCTGCCTTTTAGATTGAGGTTTAATGAACAACTAAGGAAGAATTGTTCACTACTCTCATTGACTTCTCAAACCCCAAACCCCGGCCTGGTCTGGTTCACGGGTGTTCCCGAAAGTCTTGCGATGTTGTTATGGAGTTACTGTCATTCTGAAACCCTAACACATACGCTCCGTTTAAAGCACAACAAACCAAATTGCACATCACAATAAACAAATGAAATATACAGGTAGTTTCTTTCCAAAAACTTGTGCAAGCTCCTCCTCCCTCTCTATGAAACCAAGATGGATCAATTATTGTGTGAATTACATCTGTGCGTTCTCAGTGCAGGAGGTGGTGTTCTTACGTCAGTGGCAGCGGTGAGGATCTTGGACAGGATGACCCTGGACAGCCCGTCACGGCTGTAGTCCAGTGTGGACACAGTGAGCTTCAGCAGGTGGTCCTGATTCTTCAGTGTACAGATGTTCAACAGGCTAGTCGGAGAGCACAGGGTCAATGCATTGCTCAAGTACCGTACGCACAACAACACAGTGACTTGAGTGAAGATGAAGTGAGAGTGAAAGAGGACAAAGGAAATGCTCTGCAGTAGCTTACAAAGACACCAGGCACCTCTAAAAATGGGCCTGTTGAAGGTACTAGGGATCTCCCAAGAAAGAAAAAAAAAAAAACGCCCGGAAGAAACTGGTTTGAAAAAGAAATATCACACTAATGGACATTGAGAGACTGACCACTGGAAGACACTGCACTTCTCCAGCATCTTGACGCCGTGCGGGTGTGAGGAAAGAGTGCCCAGGAACAGGAAGTAGTGCTGGCTGAGGGTGGTGAGCAGCCCGTTGCTCTGGAGACTGCGGTCGGGCTTGAGCCCCGAGGAAGAGGAGAGCCATTGGACTATGTCCTTCACCAGGTCCTCCAGGTACACCTGCCCATCCTGACACACAGAAACGTAATGTTCAGGTAATGTTGGACATGGTGAGAGAGGTCAAAGTAAGGTCATGTCATTATTTGATTATCAAAACAGTTTACAATCAGAAGTTGTTTAAAACGTTTTTTTTTATTGTTCATTAATAGCCCTGCATAGTGAAATTCTCTACTGCTGTTTGTAAATATCAGTAGTCTATTAGAGTTTTACCTCATAGTAAACCCTCTCACCTCGTCAGACTCCAGGAGGAACTCAATGAACTGGCATCCCACCACAGTGAGCTGCCTGGCTTTGCTGTGGTCCAGCTCCAGGCTGGCATACAGCTTACTGCTGGGCTTATAGAAGAACAGCAGCCTGCGTACAAACCTGCAGAGAGAGAAGCCCAACGTCAGTCAGTCAGTCACAGACAGAGAGAGAAGCCCACCGTCAGTCAGTCACAGACAGAGAGAGAAGCCCACCGTCAGTCAGTCACAGACAGAGAGAGAAGCCCACCGTCAGTCAGTCACAGACAGAGAGAGAAGCCCACCGTCAGTCAGTCACAGACAGAGAGAGAAGCCCACCGTCAGTCAGTCACAGACAGAGAGAGAAGCCCACCGTCAGTCAGTCACAGACAGAGAGAGAAGCCCACCGTCAGTCAGTCAGACAGAGAGAGAGAAGCCCACCGTCAGTCAGTCAGAGAGAGAGGAGCCCACCGTCAGTCAGTCAGACAGACAGACAGAGAGGAGCCCACCGTCAGTCAGTCAGACAGACAGAGAGAGAAGCCCAGCATCAGACAGACAGAGAAGTCCAGCGTCAGACAGAGAGGAAAGGCAACAAAAGAGTCAAACACCACAAGCACATTCCTTCATGTTACCTTTGGTTTGGTGAAAAAAGTGGTTATAATGTTACTTACTTGTGTATTTGTTCATCTTTATTGCTCCGCAGGTTAACGTTGGGCCACTGCAGAGGGGTAAAGGCAACATGAAAAAATGGCTTATATTGAAGAGAGACAGTACTGAAAAAGACTGTAAGAAGTTTGGATTTATTGCAGTCCTGCTCCACTCACCTTCAGTATTGTTGCGATGAGAACCCAGTTCCAGTCCAGGTTCTCTTTGTGGTTCAGGATGTGGCTGTCTCTCAGGTTCATCATGAGAGCATCCTCAGTGTCCTGCAATGCAAACAAGGACAGCATTTCAAATACCACCACAGCAAATCCCAGATGCTTTTGTTGCAACACAGGGACATGGTTTGATATGTACCTTAATGACAAAGATATCTCTCTGTGGTCTAAAGTGCTGGTCTCTACAGTAGTGTGAAGCCTTTGATTTGCGGATGATGTGGTCCAGGTACAGGCTGTTGGGTTTGGGTCCTTTCTTCTTCTTCTCGTGGAAGCGCTTCAGGTAGTTGACCGCTGCACTCGCCCGTCTGAAAAAAGACAATAGATGTCGTGCCATTGTCAATAACACAAAATCCAAAGTATTTTATGGGACTCTCCTGTAGCATATGCATTGTTTAATGAAGATTAGTGTAGGAAGTTGCATGTAACTATAGTCATGCAGCCTTTGCTCCTGTCTGCTACAGAGTAAATTCCTCACAACGGTCCCTGTCTATAGTGAACTCACAGTCTCTTCTCCTGGGCGATGTCGAAAGAGGCAGCCTTGTTGATGAGTGTGGGCAGGCAGTGCAGGTGGTGGCTGTGGGAGTGTGGGAGGATGGTGTTGGCCTGGGGGAACAAAAATAAAAGTTACAAGAACCATGAAAAACAAATTACAAACTGACACCCAAAAAATTATAATTAAAAACGAATGTGTCAAAAACTGCTAGAGCATATCCTCTGGTCCAGTTCATTGACCCCACATAATGTTAACATCTTAGAGGACAATGACTTGAGTTACCATGTGAAGCAGTTCTCCCAGTAGAATGATGGCTCTCACAGCGTTGTTGTCATCGGTGCTTGTGATAACCTCAATCAGACCCTGTTGAGCGGTACACAGGCTTTACACGACAGGCAACAGTGACTTGCGTGTGGGATCTTTAGGTAGTAACCGTGACAGATATCCAACAGCACTATTTGGTTGAATATACACAAACTTATTGATCCTCTGACATTGATGACCACACCTCAAGAAGTCCACTCTTGATAAAGGCAGACAGTACCAAAGCCAGGTAGTTATCCATTAGGTCAGGCCTGAGGGGGCAGACAGAGAACACTGAGTTTATGCAGAGAATGTGTCCCATAATCATGTGTAAAGGAGAGTTGAAATTCAGTGATTTTTTTTAATTTTTTTACCTTGACCGAGCTCGATGTGGAAGGATACATTTGGCTTCAGAAGCCACAAAGCCGTCTGATAACCTCCAACTGTCTTGGAACCTACTGGGGTCTACAGGGGCAGTATAGAGACAAGGACACCTTGTGACTCAATAATATATGGTACATGAGATGCATGATAAGGCGGTTAGAGGTTATTTACATGAACAGTGACATTGTACCCACCCACACTGATAAGTGCTTCAATAAAGTCTGCGGTCGCAACAGGCATGGGGAGCCGGAATATATCATACATCACCTCTAACAAGCCTTTCTGTGGGAGATTGAGAGGAGCCATGTTTACTTACACACAGTCTAATAGTGACTCCATTATCCCCTAATTAAAAATGTATAACATTTTGATGAGGAGTGGGAAAATCATATTTTTTAGGAGAGTGCTCTACATTATTCCTACATTAAACTGAGTGACATTGTTATCTGTGCTTTTGAGCCCAACCATAGAGCAATCTCGAGGTAAACTTGAGGACACTGTATTCCTTTTGACCTCAGTTGTCACATGCTGATAATGTCCATTTGATGCTATGCTTACCCTTACTTCCACATTTGGTATACAGAGCAGGCCAATAAGAGACTGGATTCCAGAGTTGCCTGTCTTGCACAGGTTAATGATGCCTGGGGTGAGATTGAGACAGAAAGAGAGCATAGGGTCAGGTAAGAACACGTTCATACCACATCACTAATAACATATATCAAAGCTATCAAGGTATATAGACACTCAAACTCATATATTATTGAATATGAAGGATTAATGTTTACCTGACCAGGAGCGAAAGGAAGCAACTATGGACATCTTACTGGCCAGGAAACGAGCTTCCCTGTCTTCCCTGGTGTGGACATCAAAATGCATGATTAACATCCCCAAAGTAATTGATACAGTAAAAACAACACCAGTCAAAAGTTTGTGTGTCCAAACTCAGCAAAAAAAATAAACGTCCTCTCACTGTCAACTGCGTTTATTTTCAGCAAACTTAACATGTGTAAATATTTGTATGAACATAAGATTGAGACAAACTGAACCAGTTTTTGCATTTCGGTAGGCCGTTTTGCATTTTGGTAGGTCGTCATTGTAAATAATAATTTGTTCTTAACTGACTTGTCTAGTTAAATAAAATAAATAAAAAGAGGATAAGTTCATTAGTTACCAGCCTCAGAAATTGCAGCCCAAACAAATGCTTCACAGAGTTTAAGTAACAGACACATCTCAACATCAACTGTTCAGAAGAGACTGTGTGAATCAGGCCTACAGGGTCAAATTGCTGCAAAGAAACCACTAGTAAAGCACACCAATAATAAGATACTTGCTTGGACCAAGCAATGGACATTAGACATTAGTGGAAATTTGTCCTTTGGTCTGATGAGTCCAAATTTGCAATTTTTGGTTCCAACCGCCGTGTCTTTGTGAGACGCAAAGTAGGTGAACAGATGATCTCCGCATGTGTGGTCCCACCGTGAAGCATGGAGGAAGAGGTGTGATGGTGTCAGGGTGCTTTGCTGGTGACACTGTCTGTGATTTATTTAGAATCCAAGGCACACTTAACCAGCATGGCTACCACAGCATTCTGTAGCGATACGCCATCCCATCTGGTTTGTGCTTAGTGGGCCTATCATTTGTTTTTCAATAGGACAATGACCCAACACACACCTCCAGGCTGTGTGAGGGCTATTTGACCAAGAAGGAGAGTGCTGTATCAGATGACCTGGCCTCCACAATCTCCTGAACTCAACCCAATTGAGATGGTTTGGGATGAGTTGGACTGCAGAGTGAAGGAAAATCAGCCAACAAATGCTCAGCATATGTGGGAACTCCTTCAAGACTGTTGGAAAAGCATTCCTCATGAAGCTGGTTGAGAGAATGCCAAGAGTGTACAAAGCTGTCATCATGGCAAAGGGTGGCTACTTTGAAGAATCTCAAATTTATTTTGGTTTGTTAAACACTTTTTTGGTTACTACATTCCATATGTGTTATTTCATATTTTTCATGTCTTCACTACTATTATACAATGTAGAAAATAGTAAAATAAAGAAAAACCCTTGAATGAGTAGGTGTGTCCAAACTTTTGACTGGTACTGTATGTAAAATCCACACTTACTTGAGTTGCCCCTCTGATGTGTCTGCATTGTGTCTGTAGTGAAAGTCTGTGTACGGGGCCAGGATTTGCTGGAAGAAAAACAGAACGAGAAAAACTCAAATCACATTCAATGAGGAAAATAATCAAATAAATCAAATTCCTTTTAATGAATGCTGCTCGAGCGTGTATTGTCAGTACCTCGAGCTCCACATCTGAGCGCACATACTGGCGTGTGTGTGGGTGGTTGAGGAGGTGTAGGATGGTAGTGATGAGTGCCTCGTTGATGCGGCTCAGCTGACAGTCGATCACGTTCTTCAGAATGGTGCTGAGACCACTCCTCTGAGCCACCACCACAGGGTTCTTCACAGCTGCAGAACAAAGGAATCACACAGGGTTTAACCAAAAGATCACAAATAGATACGTGTGTGGGCACGTGTGGTGCCTCACTCACCAAGTTCACAGATGATGGCGATACAGACGCGCACCATGCGGTCTCGCTCCTGTAGCCCATCTTTGCCCACGGCAATAAGGGAGTTGGTGACAGACGAGGGGAAGAGCAGTGCATTCACTGTGATCATCTGTAGGGGGCAGCAGAGAGGGGACAGTTCAGAGTCTCACATAGTAGTACTCACGCGATAGAAAGATGTTGACTAAATAAGTAAGGGATCATCAACGAGGGGCTATACGTTCTATGGGAAAAAATGAACGACGTGAATGGTGTGTTTCACAACGTGGTAGGGGAGTGGAATTATTTTTCCAGAGAATGTATAGAGCCCTGAGTTGATTATCCCTTTCATACCATGGCTATAATTTCACACATGCCAAAATAAATGTGTTTATTTACCGTTCGAGAAATGTGTTCAACATCCACTGAAGTAGCTAGAAAGTTTACTAGATAGCTACAGTAGTTGCCGTGGTAACCAAACCAACAGACTTGCTTGATTAGTCCGAGCTCGCCATTATGAAAATCGAATTCAACAATATCAATACTGTTTTCAATTCGACTTCTACTTTTAAAAGCAGTTCAAACAAACATGTAAAAATCAATTGGAGTGCCCTTCAAGCCAATCAGAAATTAGTATTCAAGTTCAACAATGCTATGGTATAAAGATAGTGGCTCTAATCCTGGATGCTGATTGGTTAAAACCGCATTCCAGCCGGTGTCTATTCCACAAGTTACCACCGGCTAAAGCTATGACGTTGAAATGCCCATTTACTCTGTTCCATCTGACTGCGCAATCCACTGTGTCATCAGCCCAGCCAGACAATTTATAAACTTGATCTGCACTGTAAAAAGCATCTAGACATTACCTCACATTTCTTTTAGACTAACATTTAGTTTTCAACAGCGGAGATTTGTATAAACCTTGCTCTCTCTGACATTTGCAACATCGTTTCAGTATTGAAATTCGATCTCCAGTTGTCCCATAGTAATGAACGTGTAGGGGTCGGGAGTCAGGATGAGACAGGCAGGCAGCTTTTCTCAGCCAGTCGAAATCATGAATCAGCATCATTTTTATGTATATACAGCCGGTGTTTGGAGGATATATTAGCATGGTTTGCCGATCCTTGATTTCATCTTGAGCCTAACACCCGTGCCAATATATCCTCCAAACACCAGCTTCTCTGGCATTATCACTCAAATAACTGGTCGTACTTCGAAATCTTACTGAATGGTACACTATGCATGAAATGAATTTAGTTTGGGAGAGGTTGGGGTGTCTCACCTTTCGCACCAGCCTGAGAGCCTGTGTCCTTTCCACCTCATTGCTTTGCTGGATGTCTATGCACCTGGAGAAGGACATACTCAGTCACTCAGTGGTTGAAAGGTTAAGTGGGCTCAACATTGGGATAAGTCACACACACACTGTTCAGATGTAGCACTCACCTGGCGATCAGGTAGTCCACCTGAAGACGGAGGACCTTCTGGAGAATAGCGCTGTCTCTGATCAGGTAGCGTAGAGCCCTCAGCCCTGCAGCTCGCACCTCCTTAGCCTCATTTAACAGCGCTAACCGGAGACTAGAAAAGGGGCAGGATGGGAAGTGTGAGGGGGAGAGAAGAATAAGAAATAACAAACAAATCAGCACTTGACTTCATTATAATGGAAAATTCATTGTATAGTGGAACCGAAAACAACATAGGCTGTCATTGAAAATAAGAATGTGTCTTAACTGGCTTGCCTAGTTAAATATAGGTCAAAGAAAGAAAGAAAATAAATCAACTGGTAGGGGGCCTCCTGAGTGGCGCAGTGGTCTAAGGCACTGCATCACAGTGCTAACTGTGCCACTAGAGATCCTGGTTTGAGTCCAGGCTCTGTTGCAGCCGTCCACGACCAGGAGACCCATGGGGCGGTGCACAACTGGCCCAGTGTCGTCCTGGTTAGGGACGGTTGGGCCGGCAGGGATGCTCTTGTCCCATCGCGCACTAGCGACTCCTGCGGCGGGCGGGTGCAATGCACGCTGACACAGTCGCCAGGTGCACAGTGTTTCCTCCGACACATTGGTGCGGCTGGCTTCCGGGTTAAGTGGGCATTGTGTCAAAAAGCAGTGCGACTTGGTTGGGTTGTGTTTCGGAGAATGCACGGCTCTCGACCTTTGCCGCTCCCGAGTCCATACGGGAGTTGCAGCGATGAGACAAGACAGTAACTACCAATTGGATACCACGAAATTGGGGAGAAAAAGGGGTAAAAGTAACAACAACAAAAAAAGAAAGAAAAAACAGCTGGTACTGTATACGTAGCACTACTGAAGATTAATTTCTCGAAAGAATCACCAGATGACGATCTCTTCATGTGTAAACCCAAGCTTCTCCTCTGAGTGGCCTGCATTGCAGAGAAGCTGTGACAGACGGAGACAAACATACTCGTAAGAACACATTCAAACATAACAAATCAAACGTTACATACACTTAATGTCTGCTGAGATGCTGCACCACAAACCTTTATGAAGTTGTTCAGGTGACCTAGTTTGCGCATGTTGGAGACTCCTTGTTGCTTGGCAACATTCTGAAGGATTTCCCGAAGGTTGTCTGAAGGATCTGAAAGGAAACATCAACAGGTACAATGAACTGAAAGGTTCTCTCACTGGTTTACAACTCTGTTCCAATGCGTTACAGTAACAGAACACACTGTGTTCAGGAGAGACCAGCATGACTAAGCCTCATTAATGAGTGGGACCGGAACACTAAACTGGAAATAGAAACACATTTGGGATCAGGGCATTTGGGATTTCTTCACCCGAGTGAGCAATATAAAATCTTATGCGATAAATCAGTAAAACATTACTATTCGGCAATGGTCCGAATGTGCTATTCTATGCTTCAGTCAAGTGACTTTGGGTTCAGAGTCTCTATGAGGAAATCTGGGGATATCACTTGGACAGAGTGTTCCTGTAATGAGGACAGTTAAGATGCCAACATGTATATTTAGCTGAATTGTGGTGGAACTGCTCTGCTGTGAAAACCCATGTGACCAAAAAAAGCACTCAGTATTACCATATCATCATACTGTTGATCAAGGTTGTGGCATTTTGAAGGTGCAATATGATTCAACTAACTTTTGAAAATGCCTTTAGGGGCTTACTGTTACAGCCATCAGTTTAACAGGGGAGCTACTATCCTAAACTCGAGGTAAGTCTGCCTACGTCACTTTTTATGCAGTAGCTACATCATTTCAAACAATAACTAAATCATTTGTTTACAAACTCTCCCATGATGAAAAACATAAACAATACAATACAGGCCCTTAACATTTGGATTATGATGATAAAGTAGGAGTGTGTTGGAGTTTAGCTTCAATAAGGGCCTATTCTGCAAATAAATCAAGGAAGGGACTTGGACACATTTCTCTAATAGAAAATCAATGGCATTGAATTAGCATTGAATTGCATATGCAGTGAGCTAGAAACATTGAATGACACTAGCTAATATCCAAACCATAACATGCATCAAAACAACAATGTCGTGATGATCATGTTTTGAATTGCTGCTAGCTATGCTACTTAGCCAGGTTG
The DNA here is from genome assembly GCF_018296145.1 of Oncorhynchus tshawytscha. Classification (NCBI taxonomy): domain Eukaryota; kingdom Metazoa; phylum Chordata; class Actinopteri; order Salmoniformes; family Salmonidae; genus Oncorhynchus; species Oncorhynchus tshawytscha. The sequence continues at coordinate 11,234,966 of NC_056448.1, forward strand.
TCAACACAGTTAGCATGGTAGCTAACTAATTAAATGTAAATAAAGGGAGTTACCATGTTCGGCCATTTAGTAGCAAGCTAGCAGCATCCTACTAATAAATTAGCTAGCTTCGATTCAATGCTGGGATGGTGACTCCAAGCTCCAATCTGATTCACCCACCTCTGGAGAGATCGAGTGGTACATTTTCCTCCCCACTGTCATTCCGACCTGTCAAAGCAAACCATACACACCAAGCATTAACGGTTAGCAAGGAGCCAGCAACTAACAGGTACAATGAAAGTTCCGCTTTGTGTTCTGGAGGGTTGCTAATCTCTGGTCCAGACTGAAATATATATTGTCTCACCTCGCATCCGAATGCTTCGACTCGGACGGCCTCGGATGCTGACCGCCATCTTTACAGAATCATTCAACACCGACCGGACCGGAATCAACAAGGATTATCGCGAGAAATTCCACACTCATTGCCTCTTATCTATCCCAACCACAGTAAATGGGGCTGTAGTATTTAATGAATACGGAAATAAAAGGTATTTCTGCACCATCTATTGCAAATCATTGTAAATTCAACATTTTCATGATTCGAGGACAGTGCCATTTATGACAACCGACATTCGGCAATATTTGCTTTAGTTTCTGTCAGGCCCATAATTCGCTCAGATCTCTTAGTAGCTGGAAATGTGTCTCCTACCTAAAACTGAATAACCACGTATACATTTGGAGAATTTTACGAGTACGTCCCTACTTTCACAGTGTGAGGAGTTAACACTAGAAGGGATCCAGCTTTAATGTCAGTGATGTCAAGATTCCGCGAGAGTATGAAACTTGTCTGTCAAAGTTGGGACTTGGGAGCAGTATTGCCATGTTCGCGGTTTTCACACAATTTAGGTTGTCATTATGGAGACACACTTTTGCATAAAACATATTAATACGCTAGAACTGATGCACATAAATAAATGATGGAGGCAAAACACTGGAAAACGACTTTGGGCGTCCTTGGGTCTCGGGGATGCCCGAGTGGAAAATGTGAAATGGAAGTTATGGAACTCCCACACCTAGTCTTTTTATGGGGGAAAGTCCTCAACGAAACTGACATTAGGCTAAATGTGAAGCATGGTACATTTGCCTCTGATGGCCATCATGGAGCCTATTAACGTATATGCTATTGTAGGCTACAATATGATACAATAAATATGTTGAAATGACGATATCACTGGAGTCATTACAACTAAATGTGTGCCACTTGTGTAGCCTACCCGGAGCTGGCAAACCAATTTAATAAATAGCCTATTCCTATAATTCCGTGTATTGTAGTTGTAGCATTGTGTTATTATGCATTAATGGACATAAATTAATTAAATTAGAAATTAACAAAGCTCTATCGCAGTTGCCGATCGATCAGTTGTTAGATTGCCGATCGATCACGCGTTAGATCGACGGTAACAGTAAGATTAGGCTACAGGTCAAACAAATTCTAAAAAATAAACACTGGCTGTTGCTGACAAGAATATTCAGGTCATATACATATTATTACTATTTAATTCAGTGATTGATATTATGAACCCATCATCAGTAGCCTATTCCAACAGGCTATTGGAAAACACAAGCACATTTTAACTCTTAATCTCTTCACTATTTCAGGTTGAATAAATTAGTCTGTTAATTTGAACTAAGCAAGCTGCTAAATCGTTCAGTTTACATCTTGCCTAAATCTTTTCTAGGCTACTGTAGACTATCTGAAATTAGATGTAGGTATATCAGGGGCTAAAGGCTACCTGCCTTTATCCAAGCAAACCATAGCAAAATTGAATTACAATCATAAACGCAGGACATTAGACTTAACATTTGGCACATAATAACAACACAATTGCCAGATAATAGATTTCGAGTTCCTCTGTCCAACTTTCATCACTCAAACTCTTCTGCCTGATTTATTTAAGCAATAAGGCCAGAGGGGGTCTGGTACATGGCCAATATACCACAGGTAAGAACTGTTCTTTGCAAGACGCAATGCGGGGTGCCTGGATACAGCCCTAAGACGTGGTATATTGGCCAAATACCACAAACCCCTGATGTGCCTTATTGCTATTTTAAACTGGTTACCAACGTAATTAGAGCAGTAAAAATAAATATTTTGTCATACCCGTGTTATACGTTCTGATGTACCACAGCTGTAAGCCAATCAGCATTCAGGGATCGAACCAGCTAGTTTAGGGGATTTATTTACAATTATAAACCTGGTTCTAGCCCTGAATTCAGCCGATCAGACCATATACCGCGGGGATGACAATCATTACTTTTTACTGTTCTAATTATGTTGGTAACCAGTTTATAATAGCAATAATAATAAGGGCAAATTATATTTTCTCATGCCACATATTCCAATTCCTCTATGTCATGTCATAGCTTGCAATAATTATTATTTTGAGTAAACACTAATTTAGCTTCTAACGTCGTTACTAGTTACTATTTCTTAGTTGGCTCGAAAGCATTATGGAAAAGGGGTTTATTGTATAACTATGGCAACTCCTCTCTTGCTGTGAAACACAAAAGTGGGCTAGTTTTCTAGCCTTTTGGGGGGGGGTTTGAGTAGTCATTGGGCTAGACATTCCAGCTTGACCTGGCAACCCTACTCAGGAGTGTTCAAAACCATTCAGTTTTCTTTTGATCAAGTAATTGTTTTTTTTTTAAATCTCACAAAAATGTAGACGTTAATTAAGCTTATTCCAAATTAAACTAACACCCCCACCTCTGTGCCTTGTTTTTTTAATCCATGTGGCCGCACTTGTCATCCCGGAACAGTCCTGTATCTCAGCGTCTTTTCAGTTGTCCCACCTTTTCTCTACAAAAAATGTCATTTTGTCAAGCAAGACGCAATCAATTAATTCAGGCTACAATAGTGTAGACCCAATGACAGTCGCCGAATGTCATTACATATTTTGGTGTTTTGTAACGGATGTCTCTTTCCATTCATCAAATGACTCGAGTCCACAGTGCACTGGATGCTGGAATTATTTTGGAGTGGACGAACATGTGCGGGAAATGGAACGCCGTTTGGGCCAGCTAGCATACAATAACTAGCTAGCTGGCGAGATAACTAGAGCGAGACTGTGACGTCTCTTTGATAGAAACCGTATCCCTTCTAGCCACGACCAGTGTGAGGCGATGGTGCGCTGGTCGTCACTAGTTACCACAGCCACAAAGTCATAAACTCCGCCTATTTCTACAATTATCTTAATTGAAATGTGATTGTAAACATAACCCTTAAATTAAGACCAAAAAGCATTTTCGTTTATTGATAACGTTGACTTTTATTGCATATATCTGGTGTTTTTGAGCCACGTATTTGCAGATTGACTGACAGGTTAACGCTTGTCAGTTTAGTAATTTAGCAGCTTATTCCAAGATGGTATAGCAGTCGGACATATGTTTGTCTTGTCCCGTGTAAATAGTCGTTTTCCTCGTTTTTTTCGTATATATTTCGTATATCTTTTAATCTCACATTCCATCTACGAACTGAATATACTTTCCTACCTCACCCAATGTGGTACGGATCTGCTATTTTTATACTTTAGAATCGGAACCCCCATCAGAAGCTAGCCAGCTAACAGTCAGTCAGTTAGCCACTGCTAGCGGTCTTCACCGTTAACTCGGACACCAGCCAGCTTCAGCTCGGTCAATACCTGCCAGTCTGAAAGCTAAGGCTAACTTTTTCAAACAGAAATGTGCATCCTGTAGCACTAATTGCAAAACGTTTTGGGACACTGTAAAGTCCATGGAGAAAAAGAGCACCTCCTTCAACCAAATCCAGACAGCTGATGTTCTGAAAGAGCTGCAAATTCTGGATCCTTACAAATTAGCTGGGCTAGACAATCTGGACACTCTTTCTAAAATTATCAGCTGAAATTGTTGCAACCCCTATTACTAGCCTGTTCAACCTTTCTTTCGTATCGTCTGAGATCCCCAAAGATTGGAAAGCTGCTGCGGTCATCCCCCTCTTCAAATGCGTAGACACTCTAGACAGTTGAAGTCGGAAGTTTACATACACCTTAGCTAAATACATTTAAACTCAGTTTTTCTTTATGTTTTTGAAGCCTGAAATGTGGCAAAAGGTCGCAAAGTTCAAGGGGGCCGAATACTTTCGCAAGGCACTGTACATAAATCTTTATATTGTATTATTGACTACGTTTGTTTAGGTGTAACTGCTTTGCTTTATCTTGGCCAGGTCGGCGTTGTAAATGAGAACCTGTTCTCAACTGGCCTATCTGGTTAAATATAGGTGAAATTAAACATTTTAAAAGATGCTATTTTTAGCTTGGCTAGCTAAGTATACATCCTCTGACCAGTTCTCGATGCTCAAGCCTTCAGTAGTACCTCAGTGGCTTAAGCCATGAACTGACCCTTGCCTCTCCATCTTCAGAGGATGCAGCTTTCAAAGACTTGGCCTCTATTGTTTTACCTGTCATGTTTGTTTTTGCTGTTGAACCGTCTTGAGATTATATGAAAAGGGGTGAGATTAGTTACTAAAATGGAACGCCTGCAAACATTATAGCGGACATTCATTGACATTGTAGCGAGATAACGTGAACTATCTAACTAACGTTACACTTTGCTAACTAGCTACATTGTGTCACATCCCGGGTAATACAATATGCTCACAAAGATGGGTACATTGTGTCACATGCCGGGTAATACAACATGCTCACAAAGATGGGTACATTGTGTCACATCCCGGGTAATACAATATGCTCACAAAGATGGGTACATTGTGTCACATGCCGGGTAATACAACATGCTCACAAAGATGGGTACATTGTGTCACATCCCGGGTAATACAACATGCTCACAAAGATGGGTACATTGTGTCACATCCCGGGTAATACAACATGATCACAAAGATGGGTACATTGTGTCACATCCCGGGTAATACAACATGATCACAAAGATGGGTGGGTACAATTTGTGGAACGTTCCAACAGGAATCTGTAACAAAATCTTCGTAAATAACACAGTTGCCAACAAACAACGCATACAAGTTGTGTAGCGGCCAAATAAGATACAAATCAAATCACCTTTGGTTAGTAGATGTTAATGCGAGTGTAGCGAAATGCTTGAGCTTCTAGTTCCGACAGTGCAGTAATATCTAACAATTCCCCAGCAACTACCTAATACACACAAATCTAAAGGGATGGAATATGTACATATAAATATATGGCTGAGCGTCATAGGCAAGGTGCAATAGATGGTATAAGGTACACTATATACATATGAGTTGAGTAATGTAAGATATGTTAACATTGTTAGTGTCATTGTTTAAAGTGACTTGACTAGTGATCCATTTATTAAAGTGGCCAGTGATACGAGTCCTTGATGATCGTTTTGGTCTTCCTGTGACATGCTGTAGGTGTCTTGGAGGGCAGGTAGTTTGCCCACGGTGATGCGTTGTGCAGACCGCACCACCCTTTGGAGGGCCTTGCTGTTGAGGGCGGTGCAGTTGCCGTACCAGGCGGTGATACAGCTCGACAGGATGCTCTCGATTGTGCATCTCTAAAAGTTTGTCAGGGTTTTAGGTGACAAGCCACTGTTGCACCGCCTTCACCACACCCTCTGTGTGGCTGGACCATTTCAGGTTGTCTGTGGTGTGTACGCAGAGGAACTTACAACTTTCCTCCTTCTCCAGTACTGTCCATTCGATGTGGATAGCTGGGTGCTCTCTCTGCTGTTTCCTGAAGTCCACGATCATCTCCTTTGTTTTGTTGACGTTGAGTGAGAGTTTGTTTTCCTGACACCACACTCCGAGTGCCCTCACCACCTCCCTGTAGGCTTTCTCGTCATTGTTGGTAATCAAGCCCACTACTGTTGTGTCATCTGCAAACTTGATGATTGAGTTGGAGGCGTGCTTGGCCACGCAGTCATGGGTGAACAAGGAGTACAGGAGAGGGCTGAGCAAGCACCCTTGTGAGGCCCCAGTGTTGAGGATCAGCGAAGTGGAGATGTTGTTTCCTACATTCACCACCTGTGGGCGGCACGTCAGAAAGTCCAGGACACAATTGCACAGGGCGGCGTTGAGACCCAGGGCCTCCAGCTTAATGATGACCTTGGAGGGTACTATGATGTTAAATTCTGAGCTGTGGTCAAAAAAAGATACTGGGTAGGGAGTAGGCTATTTCATAAAATGTTTCACTTACCACGTTTATTCTGAAAAATGTCTGTCCTCACTCTGTTAGCCTATTGACAAACATTAAGAATAAGCTACGTGGTGAGTTGATGCCTATTTGGCAGCTAGTTAGCTAGGTGAATTGATCATTCTACTTTGTATGCGTTGTTTTTTGGCAACCTTGTACTTTACAAAGTGTTTGGACAGATTCCTGTTGGAACGTTCCACAAATTATACTCACCCCACAAAGATTTCTGTTTTTAATCATTGTCCCATTATTTTTGTATCAGGTCTTTGCAGGAGTCTACAAGGGCAAAGAGAACGAGGATAACCAGTTTGTGCTTGCCAGGCGACCAAGGACAAGGAGGGAGTTTTCAGATGTATATAGCCATGTGTTGGGAGGAACACAACAAGCTTAGAAATACATAGCTAATTATCTGGAATTCTTAATAATTGTTCTGTTTCAGGGAAGTCACTATTTGGGCAAGTTATTGAATGTTTGACATTGTTTTTAATGGCAGGCTTGTCCTGGGTCAGTCTCCCAGATGAGTTGCTGTTGGGAATCCTGTCCTGCCTCCCTCTGCAGGACCTCCTCAGGATGTCCTGGGTCTGCAAGCGCTGGCATCGCTTGGCGCGAGTCTTTGACCATTCAACTCTCTTTTTAAACTACTTACATAGTACATTGCGATATTTCTGCTTGAACATCTTAGATATCACACTGTTTTTCTAACACAGGCAAATAGATGAGCAAAATGTATCGGAGTCTGTCATTAAGTCTCTGTATGTTTTTGTGCCTGGCAGGTTTGATGAGTCTCTGTGGCATAGTGTGGATCTGATAGGGAAAGCCCAGCTAGAAGAAGAACCATGTTTCACCCACACACAGTGAGTCCTCATACATATAATGGGGATACAGAGGTATCTGTTGTAGGTGAACACAGACAATCCTATTTGTCTTTTGAATTTTGTCTGTTATTTCAGACACCTGCATGTCCATCACATGGATCTCTCGCTGCACTGTCACAACCCCTGTTCTAGATGATATCATCTCCCGTTGGAGCTCTCTGACAACATCGTTCAGTGAATAAAGAAGACAAATGCTCTGTTTACAATGATGATCTGTTATAATGATGTATTGTTTAGACAGCATTCAGAATTACTCTAAACAGTCTTCCTCTACCAATCAGGTCCCTATCTCAGAATACTGAGCTGGTACGGCTCAATCTGTGTGGCTGCTCTGAATTCTCCCTCGACTCGCTTAGTCAGATTCTCAAATCCTGCTTACGGTAAACTTAGTCTCTCAATTACTAATTGTTTTATTTGATTGTTTTGAATGTGTTCAAATGTCTTAAGTCTTTCTGAATGATAGTATAATCTATTTAACTCGCTGTTTAAACCATTTATTTATTTTATTTTACTAGGCAAGTCAGTTAAGAACAAAATCTTATTTTCAATGACGGCCTAGGAACAGTGGGTTAACTGCCTGTTCAGGGGCAGAACGACATATTTTGTACCTTGTCAGCTCGGGGATTTGAACTTGCAACCTTTCGGTTACTAGTCCAATGCTCTAACCACTAGGCTACCCCATGATCTGTACATCGGTAAACTAATACAGAACTTTGTTGCTTTCCCTTTTTCCATTCCTATACCAAGGCTTGACGAGTTGATCTTGTCGTGGTGTGACTTCAGCACTGATCGTGTGAAGGCTGTTGTCAGTAACATCCCCACCAATATAACCCAGCTCAACCTCAGTGGCTACAGACAGAACCTTACTATGGAAGGTGGGGAAAACCTGTGGCATTGACCATTTTCCCTCTGCCCATATTTGTATTGACTGTTTTTGATTATCCCTGATGAGTTTAATTTACCAATGGCCTCTTTTCAGATGTGAAAGACTTGGTGGAGAGATGTCCTAACCTCGTAAATCTGGATTTAAGGTGTGTTCATACTGCATGTCCTGAGCTGGACTGAAATGTGGATCCACATGATTTCTTTGGCCATGACATTATTTGACATGGATACTGTACAACTACTGTTTCTTCATACCATAATCTCATGATGATATCTTGTTTGTGTCAGTGACAGTGTTCTTATGACGAGCTCCAGTTTCCCCATCCTTCAGCAGCTGCAGTCTCTTAGACACTTAGCTTTGAGCCGCTGCTACCAGGTTCACACTGCTGCCTTAGCGTAAGTCACAGACAAGCTCTCAAGTGATAATATGAATGCTTTAGGAGTCTTGTTGCTTTCCTCAGCTGCTAATTTCTCTCTTCTTTTCTGGCACTAACTAAGCCTGTTGTTGTTTATTTCAGTGATTATGAGAAGTTCCCAGAGCTGCAAACGTTGGAGGTATACGGACTGGTCCAGGACACCTACCTCCCAATCCTGAGTAAAGGTTTGCCCCGTCTCCAAATCAACACCCGGCCCTTCTCAGGCGTGGCCCGTCCCACCAAGGCCACCTGGAGGGACCGCACCATGTGGGGCATGACCTGTCGCTTGGTGTTCAGACTAGAGGTCGACCGATTATTATTTTTTAACGCCGATACCAATTATTGGAGGACCAAAAAAGCCAATACTGATTAATCGGACAATTTTAATTTTTAAATGTATTTGTAATAATGACAATTACAACAATACTGAATGAACACTTATTTTAACTTAATATAATACATCAATAAAATCAATTTAGCCTCAAGTAAATAATGAAACATGTTCAATTTGGTTTAAATAATGCAAAAACAAAGTGTTGGAGAAGAAAGTAAAAGTGCAACATGTGCTATATAAGAAAGCTAACGTTTCAGTTCCTTGCTTAGAACATGAGAACATATGAAAGCTGGTGGTTCCTTTTAACATTAGTCTTCAATATTCCCAGGTAAGAAGTTTTAGGTTGTAGTTACTCTAGGAATTATAGGACTATTTCCCTCTATACCATTTGTATTTCATTAACCTTTGACTATTGGATGTTCTTATAGGCACTTTTAGTATTGCCAGTGTAACAGAGTATAGCTTCCGTCCCTCTCGTCTCTCCTCCCTGGGCTCGAACCAGCAACACAACGACAACAGCCACCATCGAAGCAGCGTTACCCAAGCAGAGCAAGGGCAACAACTACTAGAAGGCTTCGGTTTCACTTCGGTTACACCAGCCTCATCTCGGGAGTTGATAGGCTTGAAGTCATAAACAGCGCAATGCTTGACGCACAACGAAGAGCTGCTGGCAAAACGCACTAAAGTGCTGTTTGAATTCATGTTTACGCGCCTGCTTCTGCCTCCCATCGCTCAGTCAGATACTTGTATGCTCAGTCAGATTATATGCAACGCAGGACACGCTAGATAATATCTAGTAATATCATCAACCATGTGTAGTTAACTAGTGATTATTATTGATTTTTTTTTTTAAGATAAGTTTAATGCTAGCTAGCAACTTACCTTGGCTTACTGCATTCGCGTAAAAGGTAGTCTCCTTGTGGAGTGCAACGAGAGAGAAGCAGGTCATTATTGGGTTGGACTAGTTAACTGTAAGGTTGCAAGATTGGATCCCCTGAGCTGACAAGGTGAAAATCTTTCGTTCTGCCCCTGAACAAGGCAGTTAACCCACCGTTCCTAGGCCGTCATTGAAAATAAGAATCTGTTCTTAACTGACTTGCCTAGTTAAATAAAGGTATAAAAAAATCAAATCAGCGCCCCAAAAAAACTATTTCCGTTTGTTATGAAAACCTGAAATCGGCCCTAATTAATCGGCCATTCCGATTAATCGGTCGACCTCTAGTTCAGACCCTAGCCATAACGCCTTCCTAACGCTGTCACTAACATGTCATAACTTATTTCTGTCTGATGTGGTCCTGATATAGGAGGAATATTAGCTATTTTTAGTGTGTCCGTGTCAGACATTGTGTCTATGAATATTCTAGTGCCTTTTGCAATTTGTTGTACACTGACACCAATTGTTCTGATGAAGATGTCGTGTTGTGCTTTTGTCAGCACTTATTTTTGTTTTATAATGGTGGGCATTGGTTCTAAGTTATTATTGTCATAGGACATGTCCTTCGGATACACATTAGTGAACGTTTTTAAATGCTGGTAAATTGCATTTCTCCACAGTAACGCTACTTGAATACCATGCAACTGAATTCATAAGATTTTAAAGCGTTCCTGTTTTAGAAATATTTGAACCCTGATAATGTTGAAGACAGAGCTTGAAGCTTTCAGGGAAATAACTTTTTATTTTTTACTTGAGATAATCATAAATTCTGATTTATTGGCTGCTGATAATGTCTCCATAATCTGGCCAATTTATTGACTTCCGAACATTCCAAAGACAGTAAACTGTGCAAAACTTAAAAACATTATAGATTGATAATGTTTGTTCATTCTGTAACGTTTTACCAACGGGATAATGGAACATCAGTTCCAGTTACTGTCTATCAACTGTAAACAGTGTTTGCCAGAAAGACGAGGAAGATTTTGGTCCGAGTTGGATTATTGCATAGGTGCACCACCATTGTAGCTGGTGAAATCTCTACCTCATGATGCAATGGTTAGAATTCTCTTTTTAAAGTGTTTATAAAATACAAACCTGCATTTGAAGGCCCCATTTTAAATGATGCCTTTTACTTGATCTGTTTATTTTAAAGGGAAAAATCAATGAAGTTACAGTTTACATCAACGTCTACTTCCAAATCAAATGTTATTGGTCACATATTTAGCTTCTGTTACGGTGGGTGTAGTGAAAATGCTTATGTTCCTAGCACCAACAGTGCAGCAGTATCTAACAATACATACAAATCTAAAAGTAAAATAATAAAATTAAGAAATGTATAAATATTAGATTGCTCAATGTCAGAGTGGCATTGACTAAAATACAGTAGAATAGAACACAGTATATACATATGAGATGAGTAAAGCAGTATGTGAACATTTAACCTGTTTGACAGAATAAAAGCTGAGGTGGTTAAAATGTATACAAAAGTCTAAATCTTTTGGCATTTTTGTAGAAACACAAATGTAATCTTGTCTCTAAATTAGGTACTGAATATGAGTGCACTACATTACAGGCATATAATGTAGAAGAAAATGCTAGTCTCTGCCACAGGGGGGGCACTAGCTATGTATGGATCTGAGCCATGTTTGTGCTCACATTTGGTTGAGATATTTAAGAAAATGTAGATGTTTCTTTTTAATTCATGCATTGACAAATAAGATGCACTGTCAATGTCTAAATAAATGTTTTATTTAAAGAGTTCTGTGATGTTTTGATTTCACACAATTTAATAATCAGACAAATGCCTCCTGTGTTGTATACTGAACAAAAATACAAATGCAACCTTTTCAAAGATTTTACTGAGTTACAGATAATGTAAGGTAATCAGTCAATTGAAATAAATTTATTAGGCCCTAATCTATGGATTTTACATGCCTGGGTAGGGGCGCAGCTATGGGTGGGCCTGGGCCCACACACTTGGGAGCCAGGCCCAACCAATCAGAATGAGTGTTTTCCCCACAAACAAGCTATAGAACTGACAGAAATACTCTTCAGCATCCCTGCCCACCCTCTGACGATCCTGCAGGTGAAGAAGCTGGATGTGGAGGTCCTGGGCTGGTGTGGTTAAACATGGTCTGCGATTGTGATGCCGGTTAGCTGTACTGCCAAATTGTCTAAAACTACATTGGAGGCAGCTTATGGTAGAGAAATGAACATTCAATTCTTTGGTGGACATTCCTGTAGTCAGCATGCCAATTGCACATTCCCTCAACTTGAGACATCTGTGGCATTGTGTTGTGTGACAAAACTGCACATTTTAGAGTGCTCTTATTGTCCCCAGAACAAGGTGCAACTGTGTAATGTTTAATCAGCCTCTTGATATTCCACATCTGGAATACTGCCTGGATTGTCTTGACAAAGGATAAAATGCTCACTAACTGGGATGTAATCAAATGTGCACAACATTTGAGAGAAATAAGCTTTTTGTACATATAGAACATTTCTGGATCTTTTATTTCAGCTCATGAAACATGGGAGCAGCACTTCACTTGTTGCGTAAATGTTTTTGTTTAGTGTAGTTTCATGACCTGGCACCATAAGGTGCATAGACAGTCATTTCAGATGTAGAAGTAGAGCCACAGAAAGTAGCCCACATACAGTTCACATGGCAGAATTCACAACACAATAAGGATTTAGACATCGCTCCCTTCTGCATATTAATTTACACAATGTGTGATTCATAACTAAAACCATCCCTCTTAACTCCTGGGCATTTTCCAAATGACCCCTTGATGAACACTGGAAGCAAATATTTTAGTATTTTGCAGTTTCAGGTCAAGGCACTGTTTTGTCAAAGTTGAGGTGAAGACCCTCGAGGCCCTGACCTGTTGAGCAATACAATGCTTTCGGGTTTTGATCTTAGTGCATTTGATTTTTAATGTTCTACCCCCTCTAACACAGTGTTTGAAGCCAAGCAGCTCAAAAGAGCTAGAAAAATATATAAAATCAGCCAAATGGAATAGATTTTTTTTTTAATCAGAATTTGTCCACCAACACAGCAACATTTTTTCCAATAGTAATTGGCACGGTCTGAAAAACGGCCAAAATATAAATGTAAATATAAAATAAACTAATGATGGCAGCACATCCAGTTATTATAACACAACATTCCGTAAGAAATGGTGTGTCACGTGGGCTCACTGTCTCTCAGTTTTGAATGATATAGCAATGGGTGGAGAGGATTGATTTGGGTAGTGTTTGGCAACGATAAAATGTGCAAGGCAAAGTCAGAAACTCACAGCTGCCTATATGGTCTCTTATGCAAACTCAAAACTTGTGAAACTAACAATCCATAATGGAGCAAGGCTGCTGCAAGTAATTGTATTGTGAAAAAAAGTTGCAAATACTGCATAATTACACTCATTTCCGATGGCCCGATAAGCTTGTAAAGATATTGGATAAATCAAATTGAGACAGAAAAGCTAAATAAACCCCAAATGTAACTAATACAGCCAACACCAATGCAAAAGTAAAGAACACATTTGTGAATATAACCTAAATATCATTCTGTCAAACTCCAAAAAGCTACAAGGGGAGGATGTGAGTCTCATCAAGTTCACAGGTCCTAATAATGCATGAGACTAGCCTGTCCTCCCTGCTTCCTTCATAGATCACTGCTGTTGAGAGTCCACTGTGAGCTCAGTAAGGATGGTTTGGCCGGTCAGTTTTCAAGGAGAACAGTCCGGAGCTGGTCCTCCTCGTTCATGGTGATTGTTGCTATGGCACCGTCGTTGAACTCAAAAGAAGTTCCGCCGTCCACCACCATGCACGCGTCCCAGCACCGCGAGCGCACACACACCCTGAAGAGCAAAACCCAAAACATTAAAAAAAGATAAAAGAAAATGGGATCTTGTACCCCACTGCAAGACAAGAAGAATGGGCAATGTGCCTTCAGAAAATATGCATAGTCCGCAACTTATTCTACATTTTCTTGTGTTACAGCATGAATTCAAAATGGATTAAATCATTTCCCCCACCCATCTACACACACAGTGAAACATGTTTCTTTTTGCATATTTATTGAAAATGAAATACAGAAATCTCATTTACATACTAGAAGTATTTACCCCCCCGAGTCACTAAATGTTAGAATCACCTTTGGCAGCAATTACAGCTGGGAGTCTTTATGTGTAAGTCAGTGTTCCACACCTGGATTGTACGTCATTTGCACATTATTATATTTTTAATTCTTAAAGCTCTGTCAAGTTGCTTGTTGATCATTACTACAGCCATTTAAGTCTTGCCATAGATTCAAGCCGATTTAAAAGTCAAAACTGTAACTACGCCATTCAGGAACATTCAATGTCATCTGGGTAAGAAACTCCAGTGTACAGTCGTGGCCAAAAATTTGAGAATGACAAATATTAATTTCCAAAGTTGGCCGTTTGTGTCTAGATATTTTTGTCAGATGTTACTATGGAATACTGAAGTATAATTACAAGCATTTCATAAGTGTCAAAGGCTTTTATTGACAATTACATGAAGTGGACTTCAGGAAACAGCAGAGGGAACACCCCCATCCACATCGATGGAACAGTAGTGGAGAGGGTAGCAAGTTTTAAGTTCCTCGGCATACACATCACAGACAAACTGAATTGGTCCACTCACACAGACAGCATCGTGAGGAAGGCGCAGCAGCGCCTCTTCAACCTCAGGAGGCTGAAGAAATTCGGCTTGTCACCAAAAGCACTCACAAACTTCTACAGATGCACAATCGAGAGCATCCTGGCGGGCTGTATCACCGCCTGGTATGGCAACTGCACCGCCCTCAACCGTAAGGCTCTCCAGAGGGTAGTGAGGTCTGCACAACGCATCACCGGGGGCAAACTACCTGCCCTCCAGGACACCTACACCACCCGATGCTACAGGAAGGCCATAAAGATCATCAAGGACATCAACCACCCGAGCCACTGCCTGTTCACCCCGCTGTCATCCAGAAGGCGAGGTCAGTACAGGTGCATCAAAGCGGGGACCGAGAGACTGAAAAACAGCTTCTATCTCAAGGCCATCAGACTGTTAAACAGCCACCACTAACATTGAGTGGCTACTGCCAACACACTGTCAATGACACTGACTCTACTCCAGCCACTTTAATAATGGGAATTGATGGGAAATGTAAATATATCACTAGCCACTTTAAACAATGCTACCTTATATAATGTTACTTACCCTACATTATTCATCTCATATGCATACGTAGATACTGTACTCTATATCATCGACTGCATCCTTATGTAATACATGTATCACTAGCCACTTTAACTATGCCACTTGGTTTACATACTCATCTCATATGTATATACTGTACTCGATATCATCTACTGTATCTTGCCTATGCTGCTCTGTACCATCACTCATTCATATATCCTTATGTACATATTCCTTATCCCCTTACACTGTGTATAAGACAGTAGTTTTTTTGGAATTGTTAATTAGATTACTTGTTCGTTATTACTGCATTGTCGGAACTAGAAGCACAAGCATTTCGCTACACTCGCATTAACATCTGCTAACCATGTGTATGTGACAAATAAAATTTGATTTGATGCAAAGAGTCAATATTTGCAGTGTTGACCCTTCTTTTTCAAGACCTGTGCAATCTGCCCTGGCATGCTGTTAATTAACTTCTGGGCCACATCCTGACTGATGGCAGCCCATTCTTGCATAATCAATGCTTGAAGTTTGTCAGAATTTGTGGGGTTTTGTTTGTCCACCCGCCTCTTGAGGATTGACCACAAGTTCTCAATGGGATTAAGATCTGGGGAGTTTCCTGGCCATGGACCCAAAATATCGATGTTTTGTTCCCAGAGTCACATAGTTATCACTTTTGCCTTATGGCAAGGTGCTCCATCATGCTGGAAAAGGCATTGTTCGTCACCAAACTGTTCCTGGATGGTTGGGAGAAGTTGCTCTCGAAGGATGTACCAATCTTTATTCATGGCTGTGTTCTTAGGAAAAAATTGTGAGTGAGCCCGCTCCCTTAGCTGAGAAGCAACCCCTCACATTAATGGTCTCAGGATGCTTTACTGTTGGCATGACACAGGACTGATGGTAGCGCTCACCTTGTCTTCTCCGGACAAGCTTTTTTACGGATGCCCCAAACAATCGAAAAGGGTGAAAATGACTTTATCCCAGTCCTCAGCAGTCCAATCCCTGTACCTTTTGCAGAATATCAGTCTGTCCCTGATGTTTTTCCTGGAGAAAAGTGGCTTCTTTGCTGCCCTTCTTGACACCAGGTCATCCTCCAAAATTCTTCACCTCACTGTGCGTGCAGATGCACTCACACCTGCCTGCTGCCATTCCTGAGCAAGCTCTGTAGTGGTGGTGCCCCGATCCCGCAGCTGAATCAACTTTAGGAGACAGTCCTGGCGCTTGCTGGATTTTCATGGGCGCCCTGAAGCCTTCTTCAAAACAATTGAACCGCTCTCCTTGAAGTTCTTGATGATCCGATAAATGGTTGATTTTAGGTGCAATCTTACTGGCAGCAATATCCTTACCTGTGAAGACCTTTTTGTGCAAAGCAATGATGACGGCACGTGTTTCCTTGCAGGTAACCATGGTTGACAGAGGAAGAACAATGATTCCAAGCACCACCCTCCTTTTGAAGCTTTCAGTCTGTTATTCAAGCTCAATCAGCATGACAGAGTGATCTCCAGCCTTGTCCTCGTCAACACTCACACCCGTGTTAACGAGAGAATCACTGACATGATGTCAGCTGGTCCTTTTGTGGCAGGGACGAAATGCAGTGGAATTTTTTTTTGGGGGGGGACTCAGTTCATTTGCATGGCAAAGAGGGACTTTGCAATGCATTGCAATTCATCTGATCACTCTTCATAACATTCTGGAGTATAAGCAAATTGCCATCATACAAACTGAGGCAGCAGACTGTGAAAATTAATATTTGTGTCATTCTCAAAACTGTTGGCCACAACTGTATATTTGGCCTTGTGTTTTAGGTTATTGTCCTGCTAAAAAGGCAAATTTGTCTCCCAGTCTGTATTTCGGACAAAGTTAATTTCTTTGCCACATTTTTTTGAAGTTTTACTTAAGTGCCTTTTTGCAAACAGGATGCATGTTTTGGAATATTTGTATTCGGTACAGGCTTCCTTCTTTTCACTCTCATTTAGGTTAGTATTGTAGAGTAATAACATTGTTATCCATCCTCAGTTTTGTCCTACCACAGCCATTAAACTCAAACTGTTTTAAAGTCACCATTGGTCGCATGTTGAAATCACCGAGCGGTTTCCTTCCTCTCCGACAACTGAGTTAGGAAAAACGTATGTCTTTGTAGTGACTGGGTGTATTGATACTGCATCCAAAGTGTAATTAATAACTTAAAGATAAATGGTATGTGTGGGGTACAGAGATGAGGTGGTCATTCTAAACACTATTACTGCACACAGTGTCCATGCAACTTATGTGACTTGTTAAGAAACTTATTTAGGCTTGCCATAACAAAAGGTGTTGAATACTTACTGACTCAAAACAGTTAAACTTTTCATTTTTAATTCATTATTAAAAAGTAAAAACAGTGTAGGCCAGTGACACAAAATCTCTATTTTAAATTCAGGCTACAACAACAAAATGTGGAAAAGTCAAGGGGTGCGAATACTAAGGCACTGTAGATAAACTGACCTGTTGGCAAAGCCTCTTTGGCGACTGCTGGAGAATACTCTGTTGACGATTGGCTCTCTGATGCTGAAGATCATTCTGCCTTCCTCCGGACCAAACACCAGAGACTTGTTGTATTCATCAGTCACTGACAAAAGAAAGACATTGTGCAATTCATGTATACACAGTTTCCTTGAGCATTCATCCATCCACACATTCAGCTGTACATCTTTTGGAACTCACCCTTTTCAATCAATTCCTGACTCAGTGGAATATCAAGACCCATTTGTGCCTTTCCTGGGAAGACAGAGGACTCAATCACTGTCATGACATGATCAGTGTAGTAAACAGGTTCTCCCCCAAATCATTGATTGTCTCAAATTTCCAGCTGTAATTCCATTTACACACAGATTTACAAAAACACAAATCCACATGATTATTGGTGTTCATAAAGAAAGGTTGGAGTTCACATACCTATTCTTAAGACCTCTCCCACAGCCTGTTCAACCAGTTTGTTAATATTGTAAGACCTGTGAAAACACACCAGAACGAGTCTCATAAAACAAACATTCTACTAAAAGCTGTGCTGTCAGTTAAATCATCATTTTTCCTGATTGAGATTTTTTTTATTTTTAACTACCATATACAAGAAGTAACATTCAAAGTGGACTTCCAGGACCACTAATTGGCAAACACCAACATAGGTAAAAAAGAAAAAAAAAGTGTTGGAGCTTAGTGTACCAGGCTTTAGATCCAGTCCCAGTGCAGATGCTAAGGCCAGAGCTCTTCTGCTTCTCCCACGGTCCATCGTCCACAGAGATCTCATAGTAGGAAGCCCTATGGAGCGAGAGGGTGAGATGAGGTTTGAAGGATTTATACTTCACCCTGTGAGTGACGGATAGAGATCCACCAATGAGTGCATGGAGAAATGGGTGGGGGTGGTAGTATTTTTATTTTATATTTAACTAGGCAAATCAGTTAAGAACAAATTCTTATTTACAATGGCGGCCTACCAAGTAGTGCAGAGGAGGGTTAATGAAGGGGGAAACATGCAGAGATAAGCAGCAAAACAGGCATTCATGTTTGGGGGGGGGGGGCGGTCAAGATGCCATAGTTTGGTTTGATGACAAGGGTACCTGGAGGAGAGAGATTCCCCAATGAAGATCTCATTCAGTCCTCTGACAGGGAGTAGGTAGGGCTTGGATAAGCTGCAAACCTCACCTGTATCAAATAAACAGCTGTATGAATAGGAACTGGTAGAAAATAGCTTTTTGACAAATCAGATGAAAATAATTGTGTGAATTAATACCAGAACAAAAACGACAGACCAGAAGATATGTTAATCATTCAAGACAGTGCCCCCTCCATTCAATAAGTCTTTGATTATTCCCCAAGGGCCCAGACAGACAGACAAAGAGACTGAGCCAGGTACACATAGGAGGCCGAGGGGCCGTACTGCTCTGGGCCTCCATGAGGGTGATGCGGTGGGCCTGGTTGTGTTGCTCTAGACTGAGCTGCTGTTCATGTAGGTCCACTGGGGTGGGGTTGATCCCTGTGCCCTCCAGGTGTAGACGGATCCTCTGCCGCCACTGCCACCTGCAGGACGTATAGGGGGAGGGGTTGAGAGGGAATGGGCAAGAAATTAATAAGTGGAGTTAAGTAGTAGTGTGTTGTAGGCAGGGAGAGGAACATATGGAGAAAGGGGGGGGGGAACTCATGTCTTACAGTTCAGCAACAGTAACAGAGGGCAGTGTAGTAAGACCAGGAATGCTGAAAAGAACTGGGGAAGTGTGGCAAAAAGATCAGAGTATTCTTCACGAGTAAACATAGCTTTCCTAACAGCAGTATTCTAGCCAGGGAGGTGAAAGGGAAACACCCACCTGAACTGACCACGGCGGAGTTTTTGTAGTGCCTCAGGGAAGGCATGTGTGTAACGCACAGGCAGGCACAGGTGTCCCTCTGACCTTCATGTAAAGCAAAAAAGACCGCTTTAATAGGAGCACTTTTCCCCCTCAAACTAGATAAAGCAATTCCCCCCCTCTCATTCCATTTAACAAAATGTTGAAATTCACCACAGGGAATTCCCCAAACCACCACTTTATTTTCATTAACCCCTTTTGTTGTGAGTTGTTACCTTTCAGGGTCAGTGTTAACCCCAAGAACGGGTTGGTCTTTATTGAAAACCTTACTGGCGACAAGTAGCATAGTTCCATCCCCTAACAAAAGGAACAGGAGGGGGTCAGAGCTAATGATAGCAAGGTTTCTGGGTGAAATAGGCCTATTCATGGATTGAGCTGACCCTTTGTATTCTCTGAGCACAGATTTACAAAACAATCCCAATTCAATTGTACCAGTGGGAAGGTGACCATGCGAAATTATCAGCTACTTTTCTCAAACTCTTAAGGGAGAAAACATACCCCCTGCAGAGATAATAGCATCTGCCCATCGCACTGTTTCTTCATCATATTGACCTCTCTTCACCACACGCACCTCCATCCCCTCTTTCCTAGAGGGAACAGAAAATACACAAAGGTTATGGTTGTGGTCACATTACAACTTCATGACTGCTTGTAATACAGTAAATCACAACAATATCCTTGAATAGAATCTCATCATCTTACTGTAGACTCTCCACAATGTGTTCCACATTGTGGGTATGGATGTTGTGTCTCTCCAGCAGCCCAAGGTAACTGGAGCCCTTCAATGCAAGCTGTAACAAGCACAAAAACTCTGATTATCACCATTTTAAACCACAGCAAAGACATTTCAACCAGGCTCTGGTGAGGATTATTATACAACTCACAACATTGAGAAAGGAATCGGACATCCTGCAATATAAATATCTGTCCATCACCAGCAAAGATTTATGGGATCACCAAGTCTCTGTCTGAACTGAAAGGAAAACTAGCATGTGCCTAGTTGTTCAGGGGGTGTTTTACTGTCAAGGATTAACACATTTAAAAAAACAAGTGAGTTTGAGAGCAAGTACTAGTGGTGGAAAAAAATTACCCAATTGTCAACATTGAGGAAAAGTAAAGATACCTTAACAGAAAATTACTCCAGTAAACATCACCCAGAAAAAGAATACTTGAGTAAGAGTCTAAAAGACGTTCGTTTTAAATATACTTAAGTATCAATAGTAAATGTATTGCGAAAATATACTTAAGTGTCAAAAGTATAAATAATACAACATTCCTTATATTAAGTAAACAATGTACGGCTAGCCAGGGGCATGTGTGTTTAGTGAATCCGCCACTGCGCGTGAATCGGACCGTTATCCAGTCCTACTAAGCATTCAAAATGTAAAGGGTGTCAGGGAAAATGTATGGGGTAAAACGTAGATCATTTCCTTTAGGAATGTAGCTAAGTAAAAGTTGTCAAAAATAAAAATAGTAAAGTACAAATACCCACCAAAACAACTCAAGTAGTACTTTCAAGAATTTTTACACCACTGGCAAGTACCATTCTTTTTCCCCCATTCCCTTACCAGCTGTTTTAAGTCCTCTTCTGAGAGCTCTGAAAAGCGATATCTTTGCTGCTCGAATTCATATCTTGTCATCTTTGTCACCACAGCAACTTTCGCAGGGTTGAAACCACTTTCAGCCTGTGATGCAATATTTCGTATCCCCATCTGGATGTGGAGGCGACCTGAGCTCCTATTTAAAATAGTGACAGCTCGATTCCCAAGGCACAAAAAGTTTATAAAGCCTCGGTAAGTCATTATTGTAAATGGTATTTTAAAAATATTTTAAAAGACAATCAAAAGTTATTCGTTGTTGGTCCCCTTTAATGTGGTCGTTGGTCAATTCGGTGGAAATCCAATGTCGGTAATGTAAGCTTGAGCTTCCTCCCAGCTGTTTGACTTGGGTCCATTCATTCATACACACTAAACTCGTTGAATCCAGATGCTGCGAGACCACTCTCACCTAGCGTAGTTCTGAATTGACAAAGCACGCCCTAGCAAGCTTAGCAAGTCAGCTACTGTAGAAGCTTAAAAACAAATCATCTTATCTATAGCCAGCGCTCTGTTTAACTTTCACAAGCAAGGCAGCTAGCGACTTTTGTTTTGGCTAACTCCAGTAACCTTTGCCAGATAACTATGTAATGGGGGCAAAGAAGGTCACGCGCACTCTGATCCGGCTACATAGAGCGGTCTAGCTGACGATAGCTAGCCTCCAATCGGTCAAATCTCAAAGTAAACCAGTCCCTAGCAAGCACAACACACCACACAGGTCAGTTCAAAACACAACGTTATACATTGTTAGCTAGCTAACCTGCCTCAAACTAAGTTCCTTGCTAACGACCCTCTCTACATGTACCTTTCACTTTTTTGTATCCTGCAAACATCAGTTTGATCATACTTATTTACTCTAAGCAGCTCCAAGAAACTAAACACATGCATGTAGCTATTTGAGACTCAGATGACTTGTAGAACAACAGTACCCAGTTTCTACGACACCATCTTTGATGCACGTAACGCACGCACGTTTGCTGAACGCGCTCGCAGGCTTATTTTATTACGTACATCAACGTGCTTTTCATGGGTGGAGCCGGAGCATTGTTCTCTAAATTGAGTGGTATTTCTTAGTATACCTCATTGCCATTGCTATCTGTCCTATTTTGTTCAACATTATGATTAACGATGTGTTTTCGAATGTAGGTAGGGATATTGGAGCTTCGCTATATGCTGATGGTGGCGCTATTAAGAGGGTGGAATGAAACTCGTGATCAAATCTATTCAACAAGCTATAGTGGATGTTGAAAGATGGTCGATTGACTAGGGGGGTTAAATTGTCAGTGGCGAAGTCTTGTATGTTCTTCTCGAAGAACGAAGTCGCCGATAATATACAGTTGTTTCAGTATGGGGAGGGTTTCTAAGCACCAACATTTGGGTCTATGATTCAATGAGCAATATATAGTTGCAAGAAAAACTGTCTGAACCCTTTGGAAATACCTGGATTTCTACATAAATTGGTCATCAAATCTGATCTTCGTGTAAATCACAACAATAGACAAACAATGTGCTTAAACTAATAACACACATTTTTGCATTTGTTCTTGTCTATAATGAATGCATCATGTAAACATTCACCGTGTAGGTTGGAAAAAGTATGTGAAATCCTAGGCTAATGACTTCTCCAAAACCTAATTGGAGTCAGGAGTCAGCTAACCGGGAGTCCAATCAATGAGATGAGATTGGAGATGTTGGTTAGAGCCGCTTTGCACTATAAAAACACTCACAAAATTTGAGTTTGCTATTCACAAAACGCATTGCCTGATGTGAACCAGGCCTCGAACAAAAGAGTTCTCAGAAGACCTAAGATCAAGAACTGTTGACTTGCAATAAAGCTGGAAAGGGTTACAAAAGTATCTCCAAAAGCCTTGATGTTCATCAGTCCACAGTAAGACAAATTGTCTATAAATGGAGAAATGCTCAATGAGTTTAAGAAGAACCCTGTAGTGTCATCTAAAGGCTTACAGAAATCTCTGGACCATGCTAACATCTGACAAGTCTATGATAGCTAAAACACTAAACAAGAATGGTGTTCATGGGAAGACACCACAGAAGATGCCACTGCTGTCCAAAAAAAACATTGTTGCACATCTGAAGTTTTCAAAAGTGCACCTGGATGTTCCACAGTGCTACTGGCAAAATATTCTGTGGACAGATTAAACTACAGTTGAGTTGTTTGGAAGGAACACACAACACTATGTGTGGAGAAAAAAGTCACAGCACACCAACATCAAAACCTCATCCCAACTGGAAACTATGGTGGAGGGAGCATCATGGTTTGGGGCTGCCTCGAGGCTTGGACAGCTTGCTATCATCAACGGGTCCTTTTTCCCCTGCCATTGTACATCGAAAGGTCATATCATAAATGTTGAAAGTGAAAGTGTAAAACAGTGGTGAATCTGTCCCTTGACACAATCCTGTCTCGGCGCTCTACGGACAATTCCTTCGACCTCATGAGCTGTTTTTTTCTCTGACAGGCACTGTCAGCTGTGGGACCTTATATAGACAGGTGTGTGCCTTTCCAAATCATGTCCAATCAATTGAATTTACCACAGGTGGACTCCAATCAAGTTGTAGAAACATCTCAAGGATGATCAATAGAAACAGGATGCACCAAGGACCCAGATATTGGGTGCACGGGAGCAGGCGTTTACGTTTCTGAATTTGATGTGCAGATATTTCGAAGACTAACAGATGAACTGTCAGTATACTCAGTTGAACTGTTGGTGATAATAGTTGCCCTCCAGTGGGTGGAGGATGTACAACCTGTTAGAATTATAGTATGCTCAGATTCTCTGTATTGAATAGTTTATCATCTGGTAAATCTAATAGGAGTGACTTACTATTGAAGGTATTCATGTTATTTTGGATAATTGAGAGACTGGTTGTAGTAGTGAGATTCTGCTGGGTCCCAGCACATTCGGGTGGGGAAGGGAATTCAATTGTAGACCAGTTAGCCAAAAGCGCTTTAACGAGATATATTTGATATTAATGTTCCACTGGGTAGAGGTGAGGCCAGATGTAAGATAGATGTGTGGCAGAAGAGATGTAACTCTGAGCCCAAGGGCCAGCATTTATATGCCCTCCAAAGAAAGTAAGGTGGACTAAGATTCAAAGATCAGATTAGGAAGGAAGAGGTGGTGTTTGCTCGATTGCACTTAGGACATTGTAGATTGAACTCGTCATTACATCTGGTTGGTAAGCCATGTGAAAGGTTTCTGTCTGGATTGTATGATCGATGAAACGGTGGAGCATGTGTTCATATAGTGTTGTAGGTATGTTGAAGAGAGGGAAAGACTGAAGTGTAGGGTCATGAAGGTTAGACAGGGTTGGGGGCGTTTGGAAAGGATTTTGGGGATGAAGGAGGGTCTATTAGAAGTTAGTAGGGCTCTTTATTTTCTCAGCGGTACTGAGGTAGGTAGGAGGATTTGGAAAGGTTGTAAACCATGATTGACCACACACTCCAGCATAGTAGGTGGCGGCATGCACCTCTAACGTTTGTTTGCGGGACACCATTATATCATAGAAGAAGATTTATACCTTGTTTGCCAGGGTCAGAGAAGTGCATGTGTCGTATGCTGAGGCAGTGAAGAAAGTAGAATGGATCAAGGGTGAATTATTCTGAGAGGATCCCAGTGAATAGTAGATCTGTGTCAGAATGGAGGGATAGGCCAATGAGTGATGTTTCAGTAAGGTTAGCTTAGCATTCATAGCAATGGTCACAAAGTGTAATTAATTCACACTCCAGCACAGTAAACTGACACAGCCCACACAGTAGGTGGCGTCATGCACCTCGAACATATGTTTACAGACCGCTATAATACCATAGAATAAGATTTTGCCTTAGTTGGTTTGAGGAGGCATCTACTGTGTCCGAAAGCGACTTCATTCATTTTCTGTATTCAGGGTTCACTCAAACGTCGCTTTAAGCTTTGTTTGACTATTGACAGTTACAGCTGATTTCCGGATTGTATATCGATTCGCTCTCCCTAAATATGTCATCTGATTCATTAGTTTCAGTCTCTGAATTGTTTAATTAAACTTTTTGCTGCCAGCTTCTGATATCAGGGCATAAAATCTCCAATCTGTCTCCTGAATTAGCCTAGTGCGAACTAGGCCCGAGCTCGAGTCCAGAATATAAATATACAGTATATAAACATATGTGTGTGTGTATGTATATATATATATATTTTATATAAATAATGGTGTATGGACAGTATATGAATAGAAATGGTTAGTACAGCAGTACTTATAGGATGAGCCATGACTAGTATACAGTATATACATATAAAATGGGTAAAATTATCTGATCAGTATGTAAACATTATTGAAGTGACCAGTGTTCAATGACTATATGTAGATAGGGCAGCAAATACAATTTTATTCATCACATGCTTCGTAAACAGCAGGTGTAGACTAACAGTGAAATGTTTACTTATGGGCTGTTCCCAACAATGCTGAGAGAAAAGAGAAATCATTTAAAAAAGTAATAAAATGTACACAATGAGTTTTAATTTTATACCTTTATTTAACTAGGCAAGTCAGTTAAGAACAAATTCTTATTTACAATGACCGCCTACCGGGGAACAGTGGGTTAATTAATTGTTCAGGGGCAGAACAGATTTTTACCTTGTCAGCTCCGGGATTCGATCTTGCAACCTTTCGGTTACTAGTCCAACGCTCTTACCATTAGGCTACCTGCCTTCCCGATAACTTGGCTATATACACGGGGTACCAGTACAGATTTTAAAACTACGGAATAAAGTGACTAAGCATAATTAACAGTAGCAGCAGCGTATGTAATGAGTCAAAAAAGTTAGTGCAATGAGGGTCAATGCAGATAGTTAATTATTTAACCAAATAGCTACCCGGACAAACTATTTAGCAGTCTTATGGCTTGGGGTTAGAAGCTGTTCAGGGTCCTGTTAGTTCCAGACTTGGTGCATCGGTATTGCTTGCCATGCGGTAGCAGAGAGAAAAGTATATGACTTGGGTGGCTAGAGTCTTTGACAATTTTTAGGGCCTTCCTCTGACACGGCCGACTCTAAGGTTCAGGGCAGGGTACTGGGCGGAGGCCAGCTAGTGGGGACTGTTTAACAGGCTGATGGCCTGGAGATAGAAGCTGTTAAATCAGTCACTCGGTCCCAGCTTTGATGCACTTATACTGGCTCTGCCTTTTAGATGGTAGCGGGGATAACAGGCCCTGGCTCAGGTGGCTGAGGGCCTTGATGATCCTCTTGGCCTTTCTGTGACACCGGGTGCTGTAAATGTCCTGGAGGGCAGGCCCCTGGTGATGCGTTGGGAAGACCACAGCACCCTCTGGAGAGCCCTACGGCTGCGGACAGTGCAATTGTCATTCCAGGAGGTGATACAGCCTGCCAGCATGCTGTCAATGGTGCATCTGTAGACGTTTGTGAGGGTCCAGAGGTTGAAGAGGTGCTGTTGCGCCTCCTTCACCACACTGTCTGTGTGAAGGGACCATTTTAGGTCGTCAGGGATGTGCAAGCCGAGGAACTTGACGCTTTTGACCCTCTCCTCTGCAACCCCGTCGACTGCTCTCACAGTCTCCTGTAGTCCACGATCAGCTCCTTCGTTTTGTTGACATTGTGGGAGAGGTTATTTTCCTGGCACCACTTCGCCAGGGCCCTCACCTCCTCCCTGTAGGCTTTCTTGTTGTTGTTGGTAACTGTAGTCGCCAAAACACTTGATGATCGAGTCAGACGTGCGTGGACACGCAGTCATGGGTGAATAGGGAGTGAAAGTGGGGGCTGAGCACATGTTAGCCTAGGCAGCCGATAGTGGGTTCTGGAGCTGCACTAATGTCTGGGATTTTATGTGCATTCCCGGTAATACACTCGTGTTCCATGTGGATCGGCTCGTACATAAAGCATCCTCCATTCAGGCTGCAAGGGCATCATTTTCCTCCGTAACTAGCTTTAATGGCTAGCTGCTGAAAAAAAAGGGGAAAATGTGTACTGTCTTAATAAAACATCCACCAGCATCATTCTTGGTAGTGATGGGAAACAGAGACTTTCTGAAGGCTTCAGAGCTTTAACCAAATTGTGCCAAAAAACGGTTCATTACTCAGTTTCATTATCGGTGACATCTGCTGGTCAGCAATAAATAGCAGCATGTGAAATAGACATTTTTTCTCCATTGTTTTCATCAAAACTCATGGTTCAGCTTACATTATGCTTCCCTTTTTTGCCACATTTACTATTTTTCCAAAACTGAATCTATGGCATTATTTATTTAGGATGCTTAAGGCAGAAGCTTACACTATACTAAAACAATTATTTGAACAAAAGTGCAGAAAGTGTGGTTTCACATAAAACAATTTTGAAAATAGTGTGCCTTCAACGGGATTCAACCTCATGTCCAATAGTGCGGAACTGCAGGCCGCAATTCCTGCATGTGGAATACCTGCATCTGCTGGAATGCCCCCCACCCTGTGCAACCCATTGGTTCCTGCATGAACTGTCCCTCTCAAGCACGACATCTTCATATTTGTGTTACACTTTTGAATGTGGGTCAAAAGGGAAATAAATGTATTGTCTGAGTTTGGATAGTGTCCTTCCCTCCCGCCTGCCGAACACCTGCGCTCACCGTTAACAGAACTGCGGGAGAACAGCTAGCTTACTGTTGTCACATGTCTCCTCTTCTTTTGTGGGGTTTATCAGTGGTTGGCATCCAACATTATGATAAATTACTGCCACCTACTGTACTGGAGCGTCCCTGCATACTGCCAATATACTGGCGTCAGCTTAAAGATGGACCAATAGAAGTATAGAGGGGTTCCTGCAGATGCAGGAATTCCTACATGCAGAAACGCCCCGAATTGCAGGCTGCAGTCGCATCCTTCTCATGTCCCTGAATGTTCCCTAATCTACCGGTCAGGTGAAACTACATGTACAAAATATTTACTGGACACCGTACTTACCGATACAGTTGAGGTTGGTGTTTGAAAGCAGTTTGCAACACGGTTTGAAAAAGCAAATGTAACATCACTCATTTTTAGACACCTTAGGATGGTGCACATGCATTCAGCCAAGGGTGTGCAACATCCTAAATTGTCAGAAAATCCCAAAATGGTGATAAGCCTATACTTTATCACTCAGGATGTAACTTTCCAATGCTTCTATTTTTGCCATGTAATGTTGTTATTAAAACAAAATTAGACTACCTCATAGTTGACCTATTTACCTAGTCGGCTTGTTGTATGCTCTATGTGAGATAAATATTACTCTCGAGGCACATTCATGTTGCGAGAGCCATAGGAGGGGAACTTATTCTGACAAGCAGTCAATGCACAACAATTCTTGATGCAATTGTGGGAAAACACTTTGGAAAGCAGTTTTGGCATATGTACACTGCTCAAAAATGTACACTGCTTTCATCTGTGAAGAGCACAGGGTGCCAGTGGCGAATTTGCCAATCTTGATGTTCTCTGGCAAATGCCAAACATCCTGCATTGTGTTGGGCTGTAAGCACAACCCCCACCTGTGGACGTCAGGCCCTCATACCACCCTCAAGGAGTCTGTTTCTGACCGTTTGAGCAGACACATGCACATTTGTGGCCTGCTGGAGGTCATTTTGCAGGGCTCTGGCAGTGCTCCTCCTGCTCCTCTTTGCACAAAGGCAGAGGTAGCGGTCCTGCTGCTGGGTTGTTGCCCTCCTACGGCCTCCTCCACGTCTCCTGATGTACTGGCCTATCTCCTGGTAGCGCCTCCATGCTCTGGACACTACGCTGACAGACACAGCAAACCTTCTTGCCACAGCTCGCATTTATGTGTCATCCTGGATGAGCTGCACTACCTGAGCCACTTGTGTGGGTTGTAGACTCCGTCTCATGCTACCACTAGAGTGAAAGCACCGCCAGCATTCAAGTGACCAAAACATCAGCCAGGAAGCATAGGAACTGAGAAGTGGTCTGTGGTTGCAGAACCACTACTTTATTGGGGGTGTCTTGCTAATTGCCTATAATTTCCACCTGTTGTCTATTCCATTTGCACAACAGCATGTGAAATGTATTGTCAATCAGTGTTGCTTCCTAAGTGGACAGTTTGATTTCACAGAAGTGTGATTGACTTGGAGTTACATTGTTGTTTAAGTGTTCCCTTTATTTTTTTGAGCAGTGTATTTTGAAAGCAAATGTTTTTTGTTTTTTTTACCTGTGCTACAAATGGCTATATTGGTCCGCTAATACAGGATTAGTAAAGGCCCAGTTCACTTTTGAGAAGATTTCTATTTATTTATTTTATTCAGATTTTTCAGAGGGTGCTGCAGCAACCCTACTTCCAGCGACTATGAGCCTCTGTACATCTTATACCCACTATGCTTCATCAGTTGGGCAACAGGTGGTCACACTAATAGCACATTTGATAATATAGACATGCATATGCATGGTCCAATATGTTAAAACCATTTTTACATATGTTATTGAGACCATTTCTGAAGGTGGAAATTTGATTTTAGATTGTGTCCAGCATGATTTTATTTTCATAAATGTTGGCGTAGAAAATCCTTTTAAAGTCACCAGAACTGAGCTTTTCAGTCCTCCATAAAAATGATCCCAGGGAGGACCCCGGATCCCCTAAGCAAGGGGAATGGAATTGGTCAAACTCACAGTTTAATACATGAAGAAAATGATCCTCTTTCCCTAAAAGCATGATGGTCATGATTTTCTTACATAAAAGGGTATATTAACTTCAGTGGCAGTCGGTGCCTTTTAAGATGAGGGAGGACAATTCGTTTTTTTTACTACATGATACTCACATTTTCCCTATACCTATCATGAGGTTGCTACAACCTAGCCTATGAATTCGAGTTTACAAATGTAGGTTCACAGGTCAAGAGAAATTTCAGTAATCAAGGTGACATTGACACATTCAATACTGCCATGCACACTCTTGCCTGCGTCTAGCTGATCTAGGGTGTAATCATTAGTCCAGCAGTTGCAAACGAGTTTCTATTGGAGAAATTCTGGTATGTTTTGTTCCATTTGCTTCCATTTAAGAAGCGTTTTTCAACATAATCAGCAGAATGAATACACCCCTGAAAACACAGTTCACTTTCATAGCGGCCACATAAAAAAAACATGATCCCTTTGATTGTTGTATTCCTTCTCACATTTACGCTCTCTCCTCACATCTTTTCTCTTCGCTTCTGGACATTAGTGCACAACATAATCTTTTTGTGACCAGGTGAAAAAAACCTTTCCAAGCCAAACCTTCATATCATAACTGCTACACACAGCTTACATCATTGTCACCATATTAACATCATAGCTGCTAGGGGTGTGTTCATAAATTCACTGAGTGTGCTCTGGGCATTCGTACATTCAGAGCGTTGTCACATTATCTGTTAGTAAATTCAAAGTGTTGTCAAATTGTCTGTTCATAAATGCAGAGCGTTCTGACCTCACAACAGCAGACAAACACCCAAGCTAACTGGCTAGCTACTTCCAGATACAAAATGAGAGAACACCTCACTCTGACCATTTTACTTGCTCTAGCAGAGGTGGTTATGCTGTTTTCACAATGTTTAGACTGCAACTGTGCTGCTGGCAACAATTTAGTTAAAAATATTTTTCTTCTAACTCCGGTCACATTCAAGGGGTGTTGCACGTTTGTGAATTCATCAGTTAACCTGCGCTCTGGCACACTCAGGCAAGAGTGCTCTAAAATCAGAGTAGATAGCCATAGTGAATTTTACTACTGTGTTAGTAAACCCATTACATTCATGCAGTGTAGTATACAGTCAGAAGTATACAGTTTAGCAGCTGCTCGGTGGCAATAAATTAATAAAACCAAAAACTTACCTGGACTTGGAAGAGTTCCAGTGTTGGATAGCCATAACCAGCTAGCTAACATAGCAGCCCTCTCTGTGCCAGGTGTTTGAGTAAGCTAAACTAGCTAGCTGCATTAGCTAGTTAAGTAGGCTAAGCTAAAAAAATATATATATACACTACAAAAGGTCACATCATTAAAGCTAGATAAGGGGGAAAATTATGCCCTTGCAGTCTGAAAGGAGGAGGCTTTATGTTCGAGCCGGTCCATGGGGGACCTCATTGCCAAACTTCATAAATACTGCACCCTTAACTTCAAAACTCTGTTGTTAGTTATCCATCATGTAACAAAGAAATTAGATGGAAAGAAACTTGAAAATGAAATATTGTTTTGTTGAATAGTGATGACTGGTTCGAGGCATCTCGAACCAGTCATGGCGAAGGATATCATTGCAACTTAACGCAGATCCAAGTTCAGTTTTGAGATCCACCGGCGTCATTGGCGTAGGGTTAAAAGCATTTTTAAAGGTACAATATTGTGTACATATATGGCTGTGTTGGGGAAATCAGTAGATATCTCATCGAGCCAAGCGGGGCCAGGATGCCCATTGTCACAGTTCCAAGACCAGTCGGAAATGTTCAGCTAACCTTGACTATCGTATTTGTTGATTAATGCGTAATTTAGGAATGTCACAAGTTAATTGACATGAGAAAATAGCAACTATAAAGAGTGCAATTGACTACAATGAATGGCTAAATTGTTTCCGGACACAAAGGATCCGCGAAGCTCCTCCTCCTCACCACTCTATAGTTTCTTTTCCTAGACTAATTTCCTTTGTCACCTGAAAAGGACTAGAAATGTGAGAGCAATATGAATGGAACCTCACCATTTTTTTTCGAACAATACAATCCAAATTAGCACTACCAAAGTGGGTGCTCTGGTCAGAGGGTGCGCTCGCCCGCACCTGTCCTGAGACGCCGGCAAGGCCCCAGCCCAAAGGGATTTTCCATGGGCGTAAGGAATCAAGCCTCGCCCATGGAAGCGAGTGCACCCATAACTACCAGGATCAGCCGCTCATAGCATGAAACCAAACTACAAAACATCACCCCTGATTGCAGGATCTCAAACATTTATACTGTACATTTGTGTATATAATTGTTCCAAAAATCATCAATTCCACCCTTCAGACAGCCACATATCAATCCAGCTTTCCCAAGGGGTCTCACTAGGGACTTGAACCTCCCCTTCTGCAACATTTCTGCCGAAATTGCCCCATAAATACACATTTAACCCAAGGGCACGACAATATTACCTATTGACTCACTGTGGTCCTTCAAATCCCCCAGCAATACAGTTTGCAGGTCCAACCGCACCCTGATATTATGGCATAACAACCATTCCTGGACCTGACTCCAAAAACAAGCCACCAGTGGACAGCACCAAAATAGATGCTCTATTGATTCTGTTGCAGAGTCTGTACCGGGCTGACTGTTGAAAAATACCTCCCATATACTGAGCATTATTTTTGAAGCGACAGTTGTATGTAATAGGATCGGTGGGTCCCCTGCGGGACGGTTGAGCTAACATAGGCTAATGCGATTAGCATGAGGTTGTAAGTAACAAGAACATTTCCCAGGAAATTCTTGTTAATCTAACTGCACTGTCCAATTTACAGTAGCTATTACAGTGAAAGAAAACTGCACTCTCCTCAAACAATAGCATGGTATTGAACATGAAAAGTTATGAATAAACAAAGTAGGCACATTTGGGCAGTCTTGATACAACATTTTGAACAGAAGTGCAATGGTTTATTGGATCAGTCTAAAACTGTGCACACACAATTCTGCCATCTAGTGGCCAGAATCTAAATTGCAACTGGGCTGGAATAATACATTATGGTCTTTCTCTTGCATTTCAAAAAATTAGCAAAAAACTCTTGTTTTTGTCCTTTGTATTATCTCTTACCAGATCTAATGTGTTATATTCTCCTACAAATGTAAAAAAAAGTTTTTTAAAAAGGCACCTTAGGAGGTTTTAAATTGAAAATAAAAATAATTGATGCATCAATTGTTGTTTTGTATATCAGTTCATAAGCCTAATGCCATGGTATTGGGACACTGAATCTGTTCAATTATCTTTAATTTTATGTGGCATAGTGAAACTGATACATTATACAATTTATATTACTCATTTTATGCCATTTGTTTTTTTTTATTGGTTGTTAGACACACTAATTCATACCTCACCAGTACTTACATGTATTAGTGTTCGTGAAGGAAAAACAGCAGTAGAGAGGCTATTCATTTGGCACACATTGTACAAAGTGGCCTACCTTTGTCATCTTTCCTTCACTGAAAACACTGCATAGATGAAAGCAGGTCTACTAGGCTCTAGGACTCTTAGTAAAATCAGCTCAGCACCACCCACAACAACCATTAAAAATTATGATTACTGATTTTCTGATACAACTTTTGAGTTTATCATTCACAATCAACTGTTCACATAACATGGTGATATTACCAGAAGCAGATAAATATAACACAGTGCATTTGGAAAGTATTCAAACCCCTTCACTCTTTCCAAATTTTGTTAAGTTACAGCCTTGTTCTAAAATGGATTAAATAAAACGTTTTCCTCAAATCTACACACAAAACCCATAATGCCAAAGCGAAAACATTTTTTTAGAAATGTTTGCACTTTAAAAAAAAAAAAGTATTCAGACCCTTTGCTATGAGACTCAAAATTGAGCTCAGGTGCATCCTGTTTCCATTGATCATCCTTGAGATGTTTCTACAACTTGATTAGAGTCCACCTGTGGTAAAATCAATTGATTGGACATGATTTGGAAAGGCACACACCTGTCTGCATAATGTCCCACAGTTTACAGTGCATGTCAGAGCAAAAACCAAGCCATGAGGGAAAAATAATTGTCCGTAGAGGTACGGCAACTGCACCACCCTTAACCGCAAGGCTCTCCAGAGCACAACGCATCACCGGGGGCAAACTACCTGCCCTCCAAGATACCTACAGCACCTGATGTCACAGGAAGGCCAAAAAGATCATCAAGGACAAAAACCACCCGAGCCACTGCCTGTTCACCCCGCTACCATCCAGTTGGCGAGGTCAGTACATGGTGCTTCTAAGCTAGGACCGAGAGACTGAAAAACAGCTTCTATCTCAAGGCCTCACTAACTCAGAGAGGCTGCTGCCTACAAAGAGACTCATCACTGGCCACTTTAATAAATGCCAATTCAAACAATGCCACTTTAATAATGTTATCTCACATTAATCATCTCATATGTATATACTGTACCTTATCCATCTATTGCACCTTGCCTATGCTGCTCATCCATATATTTACTTATATGTACATATTCTTATTCCTCCCTTTAGATGTGTGTATTAGGTAGATGGGGAATTGTTAGATATTACTGCACTGTCGGAACTAGAAGCACAAGCATTTCGCTACACTCGCATTAACATTGGCTAACCATGTGTATGTGACCAATAACATTTTATTTGATTTAGAGCTCTGTCAGGATTGTGTCGAGGCACAGATCTGGGGAAGGGTACCAAAACATTTCTGCAGCATTGAAGGTCCCCAAGAACTCAGTGGGGATGTTTTTCAGCGGCACAGACTGGGAGACTAGTCAGGATCAAGATGAACGGAGCAAAGTACAGAGAAATCCTTGATGAAAACCAGCTTCAGAGCGCTCAGGACCTCAGACTGGGGCGACGGTTCACCTTCCAACTGGACAATGACCCTAACATCCCGACTGAACTGGAGACCTGAAAATACCTGTGCAGTGACGCTCCCCATCCAACCTGAGAGCTTGAGAGGATCTGCAGAGAATAATGGGAGAAACTCCCCAAATACAGGTGTGCCAAGCTGGTTGCCGCCATACCCAAGAAGACTCGAGGCTGTAATCACTGCCAAAGGTGCTTCAACAAAGTACTGAGTAAAGGGTCTGAATACTTACGTAAATATATTTGTTTTTTATTTTTAATAAATGTGCCAACATTTCTTAAAACCCATTTTTGCTTTGTTATTGTGTATAGATCGAGGGGGAAAACTATTTAATCAACTTTAGAATAAGGCTGTAACCTAACTAAATGTGTAAAAAGTCAAGGTGTCTGAATACCTTCTGAAGGCACTAAGTAAAGACATTCTAATATATTTGTAGTGAAAGATCTAAAAATGGTTAAAGTTTTTCCCCCCAAAATATAGAATAACAAAATATTTTGAAAACATTCCAAATAGGTTTCCAGTAAGTAATGTGGGTGCCTCGGCCACAAATAGCACTTTTCATTATAAATGCATAATAAAAATGTGGCAGTATACCCTCTCATTGCACACTGCCACAATTTGGTAAAGTACACAACATATGTCAACACAAAGGTACACTTTATATACAAAAGTATGTGGATACCTCTTCAAATTAGTGTATTCTGCCATTTCAGCCACACCCGTTGCTGACAGGTATATAAAATCAGGCACACCGCCATGCAATCTCCATAGACAAACATTGGCAGTCTTACTGAAGATTTAAGTGACTTACACTGTGGCACTGTCATAGGATGCCACCTTTCCAACAAGTCAGTTCATCAAATTTCTGCCCTGCTAGAGCTGCCCCGTTCAACTGTAAGTGCTGTTATTGTGAAGTGGAAATGTATAGGACAGGGATCATCAACTAGATTCAGCCGCGGGCCAATTTATTTATTTTTCCTCAGCAGATGGCCGGAGGACCAGGTCATGATTAAAGATCAATTGTAGACTGCAAATTGACCGCAAGAATCTCACAGATATAATTTGACTAAAACAATTTCAAACCTTGCTTACCTTGGTATACAATCACATTTCTATATTATGCGTTGGAATACTAGAACAGATTCTCCAAAATTAAGATAAAATTCAATGTTGGACATAATTTAAGTGTATATTTGTTGTTGTTTTTTGCTCAGAAACTCTGAGGGCCATATAAAACCACCGTACGTGGGCCGCCAATTGGGGAACCCTGGTCTAGGAGCAACAACGCCTCAGCAAAAATTCTGTCCTCGGTTGCAACACTCACTAGTTAGTTCCAAACTGCCTCTGGAAACAATGTCAGCACAATAACTGTTCGTCAGGAGCTTCATCAAATGGGTTTCCATGGCCGAGCAGCCGCACACAAGCCTAAGATCACCATGCGCTATGCCAAACGTCGGCTGGAGTGGTGTAAAGCTCGCTGCCATTGGCCTCTGCAGTGGAAACGCGTTATCTGGAGTGATGAATCACGCTTCACCATCTGGTGGTCCGACGGACAAATCTAGGTTTGGCGGATGCCAGGAGAACGCTACCTGCACGAATGCATAGTGCCAACTGTAAAGTTTGGCGGAAGAGGAATATTGGTCTGTGGCTGTTTTTCATGGTTCAGGCTAGGACGCTAACGCTACAGCATACAATGACATTCTAGACGATTCTGTGTTTCCAACTTTGTGGCAACAGTTTGGGGAAGGCCCTTCCCTGTTTCAGCATGCCAATGACCCCATGCACAAAGCTATCGGTGTCGAAGAACTTGACTGGCCTGCATAGAACCCTGACCTCAACACCATCTAACACCTTTGGGAAGAAATGACGCACCGACTGCGAGCCAGGTGTAATCGGCCAACATCAGTGCCTGACCTCACTAATGCTCTTGTGGCTGAATGGAAGCAAGTCCTTGCAGCAATGTTCCAACATCTAATGGAAAGCCTTCCCAGAAGAGTGGAGGTTGTTACAGCAGCAAAGCGGGGGACCAACTCCATATCAATGCCCATGATTTTGGAATCAGCTGTTCGACAAGCAGGTGTCCACATACTTTTGGTCATGTAATATATCTTCTTTTGGCAAAAGGTAGTCATGGTAGCTCAGTAAATGCTAGTATTTCTTTTTGAAAGCTGTCTCTTGATGTTTTGTTCCATGATGGTTAAAAGTTCTGTTCAGATGTGATGACACCACAAACTGTTGCATGGTCCAGGTCAGTATAATGTCATGTCACCAAGATTCCAAACTGGGTTTACTGTTTATCCAATCAGAAACCACTGCAAAGGAGAGAGACACATTATGAGAGGTGTGTAAGTGAAATAAACTCTGATTTTAATACCGTAGCTCTGTTTTCTCAGGTAAATGGTGATGTTAGGATTTCAAGATGAATTTATGCCTTGCAGGTCTCTGAGTTTTTACATTGACAGCACATATGTTGTGGCTTCAGAGGACATAGGTTGCCCATCACTGGAATGTGATTTATGCAGGGGTAGGTTATATGGGGTTAATCTTAGCTTAATCTTTAGGTGTCTTGTTGACATGGAAGTTTAAAGAGGCTGAAGAAGGAGAAGTTGTTGCGAGGAATAACAAACAGCAAGACTTCGTTCTCTTCTCTTGTGCTCTCTTCTCTTTTTCACTAAGGTTAAAACAAACAAAAAAAAGCTAATATTTTTAGGCCTGGGACTTTTAGGAATGTAATGCACCATGATACTCTGTTTTATGTGGCGTCTGAGAGACTAGCACCTGCTAACAGCTCCCTCCCTCTGGAACATGGACTGGGGATTAGTGACATGTGACTACCCACCAGACATGCACTGGAGGACGGGTTTTTCCCTTACTCAAACTATGCAAACAATTTCCAAACCCACGTTTCTTTACACAGGAAAAACAATGAGCTAAACATTGTATTTAGTCATAGCCATATACGCGAGTTGGTGAAAGAGCAAGGGATAATCTCAGATAACTGTATGATAAATCCTTATCCCTGTTGCTATTCACTCTTACCAGGTCGCAATCGTGTCACTAGCAGACCTTCTCGTTCTTGCCGTTGTCTCTGCTCTTCCTGCTCCTCCTCTTCCTCATTCTCACTGTTGCAGTGTCCCTCCCTGGTCCTGCCCCCTGCAGCCCCTGCCTCCCTCCCAGCAGCACTGGACCGTAGGGCTACCAGCCGATGATGGATGGCTACGTAGAGGCGAGCCACGTCCCTGGCGCTGGCCTGGATGAGGAACACCCGGATGGCCTGGGTCTCCACATCGGTGGCCGTCACCTGGAGGTTCCGACGGGCGGGGCGACGCAGGTGTGTGTGGGGCCAGAGCTTAGTGTTGAGGATGACTTTCAGACTGCCCTGGTGCCTCATCACTGTTTTGATCGGAGGGAGGCAGGTGTGAGAGATGTACTGAGGATGAGAGAGTATTACAGAAAGACGTGCAGATTTTGGTCAGAGAGAGTGGAATAGTAGTCTTCTTCATGGTAAACTCACCTATCCTGGACTGCAGCCCTCCTTTGGTCCCTGCCATTAGATCATTGAGTCGCAGGACTCCTCTCCCTCGCTCATTCCATGCCTGAGTTCCATTTTCCAGAACAAACAGTCTGCAGGTCAGCTAAAAGAAAGGTATTTAAAAAGGTACATCACTATCACTGCTCTAGCAATAGGCATATTGAACATTTCCTATTTCAACATAACATGGTCCTCACCTGGACCACATTGCTCTCCTTCTCCTCCCCAGTGAACAGCTGAACCCGCCTGAGCACACGCTGCCTCCCACAGGACTCTGTGTAAGCTGCAGCAGACTCCCTCAGGCTGTTCCACACAGCACCTATCAACAACCACAGACAGCACTTCAGCTGTAGTTCTGAAAGGCATACACTAAGAGGCAGTCAATTGCTATTAGAACCGAGGTGCACAACTAGTCCTGTAGGGCGTAGTCTGGTGGACCAGGACTGGAGATGTGTACCCATGCAAATCCAATGACGCCCCTAATGATTTACCTTTATGCCTTGTCTCAAAGGTGGAGGACTCAGAATTAGAGGAGCTGCAATCAGAATGTTCACTGCTGGGCAATTTCTGTGGTCTCTATATGAGTGGAGAAAGTTAGAGTATTTCTGTAAATGCAATGTATTTTGTAACACAGTTATGTTTTATAGTCATATGCAAACTTGATACTTTATAAGTATGTCATTGGTGCTCAAAAGTTTCCTGAACTCACCAAAACTCTCGCGTCCATGTTTTCCCCAAATACAAACTGGACCCTGTCTGAGGTAATAGTGTCTGCCTTCAATCTGTAGAGGGTGAACCAGAGGTCAGCAGAGAGGTCAGCAGGTTCAGAATCATTGCTGGGAACTAAACTGTGTCTCTGACACCACGTAGCTCTGACAGAGGAAACAAAACCCAACACCATTGTCAGGGTCTCTGGATTAAAGCATGGCTGTCCAGTCCTGGGTCTGGCCTGGAAGTTATTAACTCGTAACACTAATTACTCTGATTTAAGTAACTAAACCCTGCCATAAATAGATTTATAAAATCACTTCAGTGAAACATCACTAATATTATATTAAACCAGGTGCCCTGCATACCTGTGAACTTGAGGGAACGTCTTCAGATGTAATTCACTCACAGTGGAGGAGTGGTCAGTTGTGACGCTGCAGCAATCGTCTGAAAGGTCATGGCTGACCTGTGGGACAAAATACAATGCAAACCTTTTATTTTACAGTCTTATTGTATTTCTGATAAATTACAGTAATGGCCACTTGAGTCAAAGAACTCAACACAACCTTTATGTAAATATAAAATAAATTGCAGCCAAAACGTATTATATAATTGTGTGTTAATGTGGCAAGTTTGGGAGTAGAAAGGAAGCTATTCAGTCTCAGTGTGGTAAGCATTCTGATGCTGATTCAAACCGGTTTTGGAGTTTGGGTTTATAAACCTGCATCCTCCCACTCTCAGGCAGTGCGTGAATACGTTTCTCTGAGAAAAACATGTTGGTCCCTCAGGCAGTGATGCAACCACAACTGAGGGGAACAAGTGTTTTACTATTTAAATAGTAATAGCCTCATGTAGGACAACACCTGCTTGTTCACAGGCACAGACATAACGTAGTTTCTCAGGACCCACCTGCAAGGTCGGAGTTCGGCCTATTTGGTTGTCATTCTCTCATGTTAAGCTAAACATTTCACAAAGCTATACACGGTGCTGAAATGCTCCCATTTTTAGACTGTTGGCAATACCGTTACTTGTTCAGTAAATCAAGTTGGAAATTCAAACCTTGCAGATTGCAGTGCTGCGGGAGTGTCCGGTACGCCAGTGTTCACAGGTGCCAGCTCTGGAGGACAAAGCCATGAGCCTAACACCAGGGTGTGCGACACGTATCAAGAGAGAGAAGCACGGGGCGTTACTGACGCGTGACGGGGGGAGGTGAAGAGTTGTGGAATACCTCAGATAGGTGTGGCTGTGAGATGTTGTTCCTGGGCTGAGGGGCGAGGAGACGTGCAGGCTGAAGTAATGACCTTCTGACCCTGTTCAGAGGTGACACTATAAAGAAAGAGATGGAGTGTGTGAGAGGGAACGATGTCCTTTAAAGTCAGCCTTACGATCAGATATGGATTAAATACGAGTCGTTCAGGGAATTGGAGGTCTTTTTGTTCAGCCCCCTTAAAGATAAACATAACACCATACAATACAAACTAACCTTTGTTTTGGGAAATGTTGGTCTGGCTGCAGAGATTTGAGGGCATGAAGACATTTGATCTTGAGACTAGGAGAGAGAATATCCATCAGAAGAGTTCACACACACAGTATATCATATGGTTAAAGTTAAAATGTGACCCAGATTTATGTCAAATTGACCGCCAGATTTGGCACATGACAACATACAATCGCCAACACTGAGCAGTGAGGTTTCCACATGGGCACTAGTGGGTCATGGTGGTGATTTGTGATGAGCAGGTGAGGGCTGCAGTGACAGAGTGAAACTGAAACGGATTAAGGGAAAGAGATACCAGGGGCTGCTGTGAAGTGGCTGCTGGGAATCTGAGGCCCTGACAAGGATGGTGTGACTGGAATGTATGGACCTACAGGGAATACTGGCACTGAACATAAACAGAAAATATTTAAGAGAGTTTGACCATGATGCACTGCTTCGGTTCGTTTAATAGATGGGGAGATATTTTATCCCATTAAGATCCCAGTTTTATTAAGGCTACAATCATCTCCAGGTGAGTCAAGGAATTAAGCAGCCTGACTCAGTCGCCACTTATTTGCATGGGCAATGTATGCCCTAGGGCAGTGGTTTCCCAACTGAAATTGGATAGTGCATCATCAATTCCTCCTCATGTTAGTCATTGCATAATTTAAAGAGCTATTTATAACTTGTCAGAAATGGTCAGATCAACTAGCTGTCAGCTAACATTAATTTTTTTGCCCATAGATATTGATGTAATTTGTCACTCATATCACATGAATACACATTAGACATGGCAAAATGTTTAGAATTGAAAGAAAATTTGCTTTAAAACTGAAAAATGTTCTTTGCACCCCATGACAGAATGTGTAGAATTTCATCAAATAAGCTTTAAACCTGCATAATTCTCCCCTCCAACAAGAGGGGTGAGAACAGTTTGTGTCATGAACCGTGCTTGTGCCCATATTCCCCAATGCTAGAAGGGGAATCCCTGCCCTAGGGGACACAAATCTCACAAACAGAGCGACATAGCGTCGTACACGGTCCGTTCCAAAATGTAAGCCACCCAAAAGTACGTAGAACTATGTGTGAAAACACAACGCTCCGTCGCAGCGCTTTCGTAGTTTGCGTTAAGTGTGTAGGGCCCTTTAGAGAGATGATAGAGACGAGAGATCGCAAATGTGTAGGAGGGAGTTTTGTTTACCTGGAGGACGCGGGGGAAAAGAGAGAGAGCTTGATCGCACTCGTCTACTGCCGTCACAGGAGCCTGTCCGAGATACAGAGTGAAAATGCAAATAAGACCTTGATTGGTTGGATTACCACACTGCCAATCACAGGCCAATCATTATAGTCAATGATTGACAACGCTGCCTACCAATCCCACCACAATACAGGGTCCTTCATCATTAGAAAAAGTTAATTATGTAAACCATATATGTTTCATAATACCTTGTACACAGTAAAAAGGTGCAATTTTAATAGAGATCTTACAGATACATCTCCTTTACCAAAGGAACAAAAGAAACATGGAGGAAAAGGCATTATGTCTGGTGTTATGCACCAGTACTTGTGTGTGTGTGTGTGTGTGTGTGTGTGTGTACTGGACAGTGGAAACTCACCTTTCCTGATTCTGTTGTTAGGGTTAGGGTAGGTGAGCGATCTGAATCGTTTGTTTGGACTGATTCCCATAACTATTTGGAGAACAAGAAAAAGATGCAGAAGCACGACTGTCCATGCAATAGAAAGTAACAAAGAAATCATCTATCAAAATGGTTGATTGTTATGACACGCAGCAGCAGCAAGTTATGATGCTTACCTGAGCCCTCCTCCCATCTCTCTGCGCTTCTCTGTAAACAAAATGATTATGATTACTCTTTCATTACGTGATTTGTTCCACACCATGCATTTGCATCCTGTCAACATTGTAAGCCTACCCATTATTAGGATATAACGTTTACCTTCATGGATGGGGTTTTCTTTTGAAAGATGAACATTGGTGGGGCAAGCACAGTTTTTTCTGTAAAAAGACGAATAATAGCACAGTTAGAGGGAATTCTTCCTTGTTGCAGTTTGATATGACTGAATCAGTACTTAAAAGGGACTTTTTAAAATGTTTTTTAGTCAAAAAGATAGCGGAATATTTGTTTTTCCTGTATGTTTTTCCAATGGCATCATATGGTGTGCATCATGTGATTTCAACCAAATATGAGTAGGCATTGCCTACTAATTAGTTAAAATCAAACGATGCATAACAGATGATGCCATTGGAAAAACGTATCTTACTCTTATCTTTTTTGACTAGGAAACATTGAAACGTGCCATTTTCACATACGTTGATGTTGTTGGGGTAGTGCTGGAGAAAAATAATATTTCTATTACATTATTCATGCATGAATCTTAGCTAATCCCTACCTGAGCTTAAAGCATTAACTTAAATTCAAATAGGAAAACACTTTTCTTAATTTTGCCACTGAAACCACAAAGACATAACTAGGGAAATGGGTCTGAATCTGTGAGCTGTCAGTACACACTGTTCTGCCAAGAACCTAAAATGTGATGCTAGGAAAATCAACAGTAAAGCTGTTCTGAATATGAATAATTTACACACAAACTATTATTCCTAAATAAACTCTCAAAATACACAGCCAGCTAAACAACTATTACCAAAGATCCACTCACAATGCAAAGGATGACAGCCAAGAAGTTGAAATGTCACAATCGCAGGAAAAATCTGCACAACGGCCCAAAGAGCAGCGAGATCGCTAGGCTCGCCCACAGTTCTGGAGATGTCAATTGTCATCCCACCTCAATGTATTATCCTAATGAATGGAGGCTTTGACATCCAAGGCCTCTTATGCAACCACACAGCCTGACAAGGGGCTCTGGGAGCTGGGGACAGGCCCACCGTGGAAGGGGTGAGTGATGGGATAGCAGTGGAGGTGAGAGCCAGCTAGGCAGTAGACGCCAAGGCTTGGCCATGGGTAAAACTGACCTGTCTGGAGGCTATAAATACACAGGGACTCTGTCACTGATCTGACCTTGTACTATGAACTCTACATGGAGTCAGTGAGTAATGTCTTTTGGTGTGTTAATTCCAGAGGAGAACGACTGCCCCCTCTCATTGAAGCCACGGAAGTTCAAGGAACACCGCGGTACAGCAGGCATTGTTTACAGAAAATATGCTCCCCATAATAATGAATAGAAAATGGAAACCTTTGTGTAAATATATATTTTTTTTTACCAAAGACAATCATGGTCCCAATAATTGATTCTAAGATGTATGTCCTTGAACAAATTATTTTAAAATCTCACCCAGAAGAAGTTAAGGATAATTTAGTTGCTGATGGCAGCCTGCAGTATCCAGGCTGGCCTTCAACTTGAGTTACTCAATTAGAGGGGGCAGCACTGAGCTAGCCTGCAATGTCACTTCCTGGAGTAGTTCAAACTGCGCCACAGATTATGCATTATATTGACAAGAAAGTGTCCGCTCTTACAATTAAAAAATTAAATCTTCAAAAATGGAAGGCAGTCGGGAGGAGGCAAGATCAGGTAGGACCATTCTAGCCAATGAGAGGGCAGATACGTGTGTAAACAACAGGCACGTGAAATTCTTTAAAGATGGTCATACCAAGGATCATTTAGCTATTTGATTTGGAATTTTAAGACCCCTTAATAAAAGGTATCCAAACTTTTATTTATTTATTATTGGATGAAACATTGAATTTGGCACTACTGCTATTAGCCAATAGAACGAAGATATATATATATATATATATATACACACA
The DNA here is from genome assembly GCF_018296145.1 of Oncorhynchus tshawytscha. Taxonomy (NCBI): domain Eukaryota; kingdom Metazoa; phylum Chordata; class Actinopteri; order Salmoniformes; family Salmonidae; genus Oncorhynchus; species Oncorhynchus tshawytscha. The sequence continues at coordinate 11,278,812 of NC_056448.1, forward strand.
CACACCTGGGGCGGCAGGGTAGCCTAGTGGTTAGAGTGTTGGACTAGTAACCGAAAGGTTGCAAGTTTAAATCCCCGAGCTGACAAGTACAAACCTGTCGTTCTGCCCCTGAACAGGCAGTTAACCCACTGTTCCTAGGCCGTCATTGAAAATAAGAATTTGTCCTTAACTGACTTGCCTAGTTAAAAAGGTCAAATAAAAAAACACACATACATATATATATATATATACATATATATACATACATATATATATATATACACACATACATATACATATATATATACACAGTGCCTTGCGAAAGTATTCGGCCCCCTTGAACTTTGCGACCTTTTGCCACATTTCAGGCTTCAAAACATAAAGATATAAAACTGTATTTTTTTGTGAAGAATCAACAACAAGTGGGACACAATCATGAAGTGGAACGACATTTATTAGATATTTCAAACTTTTTTAACAAATCAAAAACTGAAAAATTGGGCGTGCAAAATTATTCAGCCCCTTTAAGTTAATACTTTGTAGCGCCACCTTTTGCTGCGATTACAGCTGTAAGTCGCTTGGGGTATGTCTCTATCAGTTTTGCACATCGAGAGACTGAAATTTTTTCCCATTCCTCCTTGCAAAACAGCTCGAGCTCAGTGAGGTTGGATGGAGAGCATTTGTGAACAGCAGTTTTCAGTTCTTTCCACAGATTCTCGATTGGATTCAGGTCTGGACTTTGACTTGGCCATTCTAACACCTGGATATGTTTATTTTTGAACCATTCCATTGTAGATTTTGCTTTATGTTTTGGATCATTGTCTTGTTGGAAGACAAATCTCCGTCCCAGTCTCAGGTCTTTTGCAGACTCCATCAGGTTTTCTTCCAGAATGGTCCTGTATTTGGCTCCATCCATCTTCCCATCAATTTTAACCATCTTCCCTGTCCCTGCTGAAGAAAAGCAGGCCCAAACCATGATGCTGCCACCACCATGTTTGACAGTGGGGATGGTGTGTTCAGGGTGATGAGCTGTGTTGCTTTTACGCCAAACATAACGTTTTGCATTGTTGCCAAAAAGTTCAATTTTGGTTTCATCTGACCAGATCACCTTCTTCCACATGTTTGGTGTGTCTCCCAGGTGGCTTGTGGCAAACTTTAAATGACAGTTTTTATGGATATCTTTAAGAAATGGCTTTCTTTTGCCACTCTTCCTTAAAGGCCAGATTTGTGCAATATACGACTGATTGTTGTCCTATGGACAGAGTCTCCCACCTCAGCTATAGATCTCTACAGTTCATCCAGAGTGATCATGGGCCTCTTGGCTGCATCTCTGATCAGTCTTCTCCTTGTATGAGCTGAAAGTTTAGAGGGACGGCCAGGTCTTGGTAGATTTGCAGTGGTCTGATACTCCTTCCATTTCAATATTATCGCTTGCACAGTGCTCCTTGGGATGTTTAAAGCTTGGGAAATCTTTTTGTATCCAAATCCGGCTTTAAACTTCTTCACAACAGTATCTCGGACCTGCCTGGTGTGTTCCTTGTTCTTCATGATGCTCTCTGCGCTTTTAACGGACCTCTGAGACTATCACAGTGCAGGTGCATTTATACGGAGACTTGATTACACACAGGTGGATTGTATTTATCATCATTAGTCATTTAGGTCAACATTGGATCATTCAGAGATCCTCACTGAACTTCTGGAGAGAGTTTGCTGCACTGAAAGTAAAGTGGCTGAATAATTTTGCACGCCCAATTTTTCAGTTTTTGATTTGTTAAAAAAGTTTGAAATATCTAATAAATGTCGTTCCACTTCATGATTGTGTCCCACTTGTTGTTGATTCTTCACAAAAAAATACAGTTTTATATCTTTATGTTTGAAGCCTGAAATGTGGCAAAAGGTCGCAAAGTTCAAGGGGGCCGAATACTTTCGCAAGGCACTGTATGTGTGTATTTATCTCCTTATTTAACACACTAAAATATCTCCATATATACTTCCATTTTTTAACTGGTACCGAAGACCTTGTGAGGCTTGTGGGTGTCCTAGAGCAAAACACCATTGTGCTGTTGAGAGTCTCAGCTTTCAATCGAGTCGTGGTCATAGTACTTTGTAGTACCGTTAGGAACCTACAGACGTTGTGGTGAGAAGAGCGATTTTCGGGATGTCTCATGGTCTGACAGACACCGCTCTAGCTCTGCCACCTTCTACCGTAGAAGTGGAAGGGCGATATCGGCGGATGTGGTGGATTGAGACGCAGCCCATGCTAACAAACTGATATCGCTTTTAAACACACGGATTTTGATGGGATTTTTGTATTATGTTAATGAGATTTCTGCGGGGGTGGAAATTGTAAGCTAAGGGTTTAACCGACTTCATTTGGCTTCAATGCGCTACCAAGTCTTCATAGGAATTAATGTTGTCATGTGCTCCATTCACATATACCTTGAGATTTGCCAGTGCTGTGTCAGTGAATGTGCTCACTCTGGGCATGGAGAGAGATGGTGTTCACACTTCAGTCAGTGACAGATGATCACTTGGAGTTCACCCAGGTCTACTGTGTAAACACCCTATTCTAATGACTATTGACTGTTCAGATGCAACAGATTGTGGCATGCACTGATTAACATTGAAATGTGTGTTGCTTCTTGCATTTATGTGGTTGTTCAGCTTCCCTTGAAAGCTAAAAAGTACAGTAATGCTTCATCTGAGGCTATTTCTGCCACATCCGCAATCCTCTGTGACCTGGGGAAATCAGACACCACTTATTAACCCTAGAATCCAACTCTGAGGACTTCCAATCACATGACCTACATTAGACAAACAGCAGGGCACGACAAATGGAATGACACTTTACACACCAGAGACAAGTGCCTATTACTCAGAATATGTACTGGAAGCAACAGCGTAGAGAGGTGATCATCCGTGTATACAGTAGTGTGTTTTTTGCTGTGTCAACTGTCTACTTAACATAATAGCAGCACTGTGTATCCTACCTGACATATAGGTGATGTTGTACGTGCACGTCATCGCTCCTGTGTGAAAATACTTATTCACAGGTCAGGTACCATACTACTCACAGTTGAGTTTGGTCACCCCAGACAACCCAGACATACTGACGTTTTTTTTTTACACATTGCATCTCAACTCGTGTTCCCCAAATCTCCCCAAACTTTCCTCCTCTTCCTCCCCTACACCCCTCCTCCTCTCCTATCCTCTGTATGGGCAGACACTCTCTCAGTGTTATATTAACTATGTAATGTTGCTGTTACCTTAGGTCTGAGGGTCCACAGGTCAGCCAGCTCATCCAGAGGTTAGGCAGCACCTGACCTCGGCCGAGGGCCCTACGTATCACACGTCATGAGCAATTCCAATAAGCACTGTCAGGCTAACGCCAGAGAGCAGCAGGCAGGCCAACTCTTTATGAAAGACGATTATTTTCCACATCACGGATTACATGGGTCATTACATAAGTTAGAGAGGAGGGTATTAAATAAACACTATTAAAACTGTTGCCAAATAGGAAATTAAAAAGAAAAGAAGCTAGCTTCCTTTGAGCTTAAAAGAGCACGCACTCTGACAATTCCCTGGAATATTGCAGACAAGGTCTGTCTAAGTTAATGACATAAAAACTTGAACTTGAAAACGTATTAAGTTATTTAAAAGTGATCCTCAGAAAAACCCCTTACATGCCTGTCTCTGGTAGAAAAAGCTGAGGAGCACTGCAATCTGGCAGTGGCAAGCTCCAGTCACTCAGAGAAGAGGACCACACAATGGTGATCTGTGAAGAGTGACGTCAATAGAGATGCACATGCCCTGTCCATGCTCAGCGCAGAAGTGAATAATTCCTGAGACCTCTCATAGTGAATGAACGCATCTATCATGATGAGATCCAACCAAGACAAAGCTGCCTTTGATAAAGCAGTTCAGCTTCACAACAGAGATAGCTGCTACTGTAGATGTGTTCAGCCCTGCTACAGGACAAGCTGTATGTGTGTGTCGTTGTGTTTTGATCTCCTTCAGTTATGTCTGCCTCGTGTGTGTGTGTGTGTGTGCACTAGCTGAACGACACCAAGGTCAGGAGAACCCAGCAGAGAGAATGATGGATGGCTGAATCATCATGGGATCTGTGTGCTGTGCTCTCCCTCAGTCACGTTGGTCTTCCATCTAACCCTGTGATGACCAGGCATCCGGGCACGGAGATTAGCACAGGCAGAAACACACACAGCACGCGCACATATTAATGCCCGCACAGCTAATCCACCCTGCAGAAACAATAACCACACGGTACAGCCATGTGGTACAGGCCTACATAGGCCAAACACTTGTATTGACTCACAGCTAAACCATTCTATTGCAGACTGTGTAAGGAAGAAACACTAACTTGTCTTTACTGTAGATACCTCACACTGCTTTAGCAGAGCCTTTCAGCAGCAGAGGCAAAAACAACAGTAAGCCTACTCAAAGCGATCCATGTAGCTTTTCCATGGGTAATACTTTAATTAGGTTAAAATCAATTTTTCATCCAGATTTTGTATAAAATATTATTGTTTGATGTTCCCTAGTTCCTGGTTTTGGAATACACAGGTAAAAGATTGAAACTGTTTGTTAAAGTATGGTCTCTCTGTCCTCTGCTAGGGTGAATGTAATGGAACTGTAGAGAGGCAGTGTGCTTCTCTTCAAACTGTAGCTGGGCTCCACAAACCTCTGCCCTGACAAAGATACCAAGAGGAGAGCCCATTGAACACACACAAACACATGCACAGTTTCAGAAATGTCCTTGTCTCTGTTAGGAGCATGAATGGGGGAGAGGAGGGGGCACTCACCCTAAACTGCCTCAGACCGGGCCACTCTGGACTCCAGAATGCCACTCAGGGGCTAGTCTGGGTTAAATTAACTGTCCAGTGAAAATCTAACATTTAAAAGTTCATATTCTGTTACCTCATACCTAATAATGTTGTTGATTCTTCCTATACTCATATTTGTGACCAAAGCATACTGTAAATTGGAGAAAACCCCACCTCAAACTGTCATACTCCTGAGGTTTTCTCCAATTTACAGTATGCTTTGGTCACAAATAGGAGCTGGCCAATCAGGGGTCTACTCGCATAAATATTTTTTTATCAAGGGTATACGCCCACACCGTTCTTTGCTTGGGGTACGCCCACACCATTCCAACACAGAAAAGCAGTTTAACATACTTAATTACACTTTTTGTAATTTAAAAAAAAAGTAATTTTAGGTCATATTTCAAAGAAATCTGGAAACATTTCATTTAAAGGGGCAGAGGCCCCACCCCCACCAAGCCACCATCCCCCTCATAACTCTGCCTTGCTTCCCCCTGTCTTCCCCCTGATAGAGCGTACCCACTGTCACATGTTCCATGCGAAGAGAGCCTCTATTCACACACTTGCTGGCTGCGGGCCCAATTGGGGTTGCAGTGGTTAGTGGTTACAATAACTGTTCTCAGATCGCCCAAACAAGAACACACCAATAGCTCAGTCTAGCAGTACATCTGGGCTTCATTTAGGGAGCTGGGATTACATTAGAAAAACCAACATGAAAGACCACAAACAGAAAACATGGCCAGCATACAGCTGCATCACAGCATAATGGGCAGGCAGATGGTTACAGACATGGATATAAACTAGTCAGACAAAAACAGCATTCATCTTCTAATACAAGAATGTGAGTTCTGGATTCGTGAACTTAACAAAATCATATTTACAGTGTGCATTTCCGCAGCCACTGGCCACAACTAATAAGTGTCACTCACCAATATACGTTAATTGCTTTGCACACAAACACTCCACGCATGTCAGTTAAATTTAGCTCTGTTGTACAGAATGACCATGAACTCATAATGAACTACGGGCAATTCCACGGTAACCGTATGTCAAACAAAACCCAATGATTGCAAAGTTAAACAAACCAACTCTATGCAAAAGGACTATTTTTTAACAATTTCCACAGAAATGTTTACAAAAACACATTTACTGTGAGAACAGTGTCGATGCAGTGTTCGGTAACAGAATGACGTCACACGAAACAGCACAAACCGTCAGTCTGTTACCAAACTTTGCATCTGCGTTGTTCTACAAGTAAATGTGTTTTTGTCAAATGTTCTCTGTCACCGTGGAATTGCCTCTATCTTACTCTTCCTGATAAAAGACAGACGGCTTTCCTAATTGTGCATAGGGACTAGATACCGTTTAAGGAAAAGGTTTGAGGTATCATTCTAATGTAGAACAGGAAATACTGTAAGAAAACCGTGACTCTGCTGATTCCCCAGATTCCAGCCAAGGACCCCCTCCAAAGGGTCTACAAATCTAAACACACAGACACACACACACAGACAGTCCTGGAGACCCCCCTGGATGCTCGCTGACTGCTGGGGGATAAGCCAGACTGGGCCTCTAACAGGCTATTAAACAGAGCGCTTCGCCCCATAAGAATGCGAGGCTACTTACAACCTCCAACTATGGGCACGGGCATATCTAACTCACTGAGATCTCAGTCACAGGCTCATTAATCACTTGTCATAACTTTGTTAGGTCTACAGCTCTAGATGAAAACAGACTTTTACTGGGAACGTAGGGGAAAACAAGGTCTGAGCATGTGATTTTCCTGGGAAAATCAGGAATCATAATTTAATGATGGTTTATTGAACAAATCTTTAATAATTTGGTTACCTTGATGGCCTCGTCCTCAACACTTATCTCACCCTGCTTATTGTCTCCCCTACAGCAAACAGCTGGGAATTGGTTATCATTGAAAGTACCGTAAATGACCCAGCATTTCTGACCATATTGAGAGACTATACAGCTAAATATCTCTCGTTAAGAACCCTGTGAAACCTTGAAAACTCTGCTTCTCTTGCAGATGTTTTTTTGACCTGACAAAACACTTCCTTGTTGCAATAGAATGATCTAGTATGGGTTTTCATATCTTCAGTCTGAAACATGACACTATAGGGGAGAGAGGGGCTAGAGTTTGGTTATGGAGGACGGTGGGGGGGGGTAACCACCCTATGTCAGGGTTCACGCTCGAATTTGAGAAAGTGGCTAGCTATTGGGCATGACTGGTAGCTTGGTGAAGAATTAGCTAGCCTGATCTGGTTCTCATTTAAATAAGTGGACTCTGTAACCTTAAGTGGGGGGGGGGGGTAAGTGAAACCCCTCCTCCTGAGATGAGATCTGATCATGTCTTGCACATACAGTACTTCTCTCCAATGAACTCACTTCATTCCTGAATGACACTGAGCTGAAGATGAATATCCTGCCGCCATAGAATGTCAACTCATCCCTATAAGTTAGACAACGTTTACAGGCTTAGTTCAAGAGCATCAACAAGACAAGATTTATTAAGATCCAAGCAGTATTATAAATCAGTTAATTTACTGAACCATACATTCATCCTGCTGTATCATTTCCCATCAAATCAGCATGCCAATTGTTTCTCTTTACAGCCAGAGGGATGCTCTAAAAAAGCTTCCATGCTTCATAGTTGTGTGGAAGCTCTCATCAGCGATATCATCAGTGCTGATTGATCAGCTACACTACATGACCAAAAGTATGTGGACACCTGCTTGTCAAACATCTCATTCCAAAATCACAGATATTAACATGGAGTTGATACCCCCTTTGCTGCTATAACAGCCTCTACTCTTCTGGGAAGGCTTTCCACTAGATGTTGAAACATTGCTATGGGGACTTTCTTCCATTCAGCCACAAGAGCATTCGTGAGGACGGGTACTGATGTTGGGCGATACCGCCTGGCTCGCACTCTGCGTTCCAATTCATCCCAAAGGTGGTAGATGGGGTTGAGGTCAGGGCTCTGTGCAGACCAGTCAAGTTCTTTGACACCAATCTCAACAAAACCTTTCTGTATGGACCTCGCTTCGTGCACGGGGGCATTGTCATGCTTAAACAGGAATGGGCCTTCCCCAAACTGTTGCCACAATGTTGGAAGAACAGAACCGTCTAGAATGTCATTGTATGCTGTAGCGTTAAAATTTCCCTTCACTGGAATTAAGGGTCCTACCACCAAACTTTAATGTTAGCACTATGCATTTTGGGCAAGGTAGTGTTCTCCTGGCATCCACCAAACCCATATTCATCCAACGAAGTGCCAGATGTTGAAGAGTATGTTTTTTTCGAAATCTATGTATTTTTTGGGCACAAGTGTATGAGTTCCATTTTTGCAGCAGGGCCTATTAAAAGGCTTGTCACATTGAGAATATAGGGGATAACAGTACTGTGTAGCGTTACGGCAATACATTTATTTTTGTCTTAAGTATACAATTACATTTAGATTATTATCTAACAGTCGAGACCTGTTAAAGTGACTATTGAAAAAGTGAGATGAAATGACAACTTTACCCTTTAACTCTTCAGCTACGTCCTGCGCGCATCCTCTATCCTGCGCCAGAAAGGTATTACCCATCCGCGGTCTGGAGGTGACAGGTTCTGCCGCTCCACAGACACTCTCCGCGGGCTCCACCGTACAGGGAACATTTTCATGGAAGTCCGAGACTGGCATCATTGAATAATACGCTGAAATATCTTCGTTCGGGGAAAGATTCCCTCTCATTCTTCGGATCTGAAGCTGTGACAAACTAGTGAAATAAACACAACCTCAAGAAAAGGAAGAAACGCCCAGATAAAAGTGGTGATTTGCTCTCTTGGTGTCAAAAGCTTAATTGTCCGGAAGTGTTGATTTTCTTACTCTCGATTCAACTGTCAGTCAGTTTGCCTTCGCACTGTTTATGAATGAAGAGTCATATACCGTGTTCACTACCGAGCGTGCGCCACATTGTGGCTCCTGTCTGCTTGGAAAATGTGGGCGTGGTGAGCGACGTAAGCCAGGTTAACCCCCTCAACCAGTTTATAGTGCTGTGGTAAATGTACTTAAATGAATGCACTCTAAATGGCATTAAAAAACAGATAAGCTTAACGGAAAGCATCTAGAGATTGGAATCCATATCTATACCAACATAGGTAGTTACTCCAAAAGAGCACGTGGCAAGTAATACTATAACAGGATAACTGGAGCAGATATGCAAAGGACCTACTTCAGTCAAAACGAATGGTAAAGTAATTTTCTTATATATTTAACCAGGCAAGTCAGTTAAGAAAAAATTATTATATTTAATGACAGCCTACACCGGCCAAACCCAGACAACACTGTGCCACCCAATCACAGCCGGTTGTGATACAGCCTGGATATGAACCAAGGTGTCTATAGTGACACCTCTAGCACTGAGACACAGCACCTTAGACCTCTTCCCCACTCAGGAGCCCAATTAAATAAAGCAAAGAAGATTATCTTTGCTAATATATCACTATTGATATTGCAGTGGTTTAATTATTTAAAGATAAGATGACATTTTATGAGTATATTTTCTTTATGTTGTATTATACCTCCTTCATTATGTGACTCATAATTGAGGAGGTATAATACCACATCAAGAAAATAGCATGTATCTACCATTGCCCCAGAAGTGCCTAAACTCTCTTTTGACAACAAAAAAAAGGTACATTTGTCAGTGCGGAAATTCCAAAGGTTTTGTTCCATAAAAAAACATGAATGAACATGGGCATGATGCTCTATGTCAGGGTTCCCCAACTGGTGACCACGGTTGGTTTTATTTGGCCCCCCAAGTAATGAGCAAAAAAACTTTTTTCATTGTTGGACATAAAGACTGTAAAAAAAAAAACACCAGGAAATCAGCTCCAGGTGTTTTAATTTCAGGAATCTCTTCCCAACTATTCCCACACATAATGGAGAGAAAGACAGGTGATCTTATACAAACGTAAGCAAGATGTGAAATGATTATGTTTTAGTCAAATATGATATCTGTTTCAGCTTCTTGCGGTCAATTTGCAGTCTACAAATTATATGTAATTATGTTCCGGGCCCCCGACCTTCCGCACAAGAAAAAAATAGCTGAATCTAGTTGATGATCCCTGCTCAATGTGTTATTGCCTTATCACCCCACTCTTATGGAACTTTGCCCAAGATCAACCGAATCCAAATAGGTCACACAGAATAGTCTTTTTCAGTAACCAAATAGGTTAAAAAAATAAATAATAACAAAGACTGTAGGGAATGAGTAGCCATGCCTACTGTAATTGAGTTATATGCATCTCTCTAACCTTTTGGATGGCAGTTGAGCAACCTCTAAGTATTTTCATATAATGCCTTATTTTGGCTTGGACTTTTGCAATATGCTTAGCTTGAACTTTGGGAAATGTCCAGAGAGAGCTTGTTTTCAATTGTTGTTGGATTCTTTCCCCAAATCATGAGGGAAAAACAGGACAAGGATAAGTGCTCTGTGTAGCCTTTGCTTTATGAGAGCAAAGAGTGCTGCTGGCAACTTCACCTTGTGCTGCAACTTTATTCCCACTCTTCCCAAGTTCCCATAGTAGCTGTCCTACTTATTTATTATTGACACTACAGCATATATGGTGACACAGAGCGTTGATTCATATTAGTAGATGCATAACACTCATTAGCACACTTGTCCACATCGTTTCATAAAGCATTCTGTCTTCCCCTTGGTCCTAACTTGGTCTTGTCTGTTCAGTGTGTAGTTTACCCTGGGATAGGAATCGTAAATGTGGCCCAGTGCCAGTGCTTGACTTGGATTGAAATAGGTGCCGGTACTAATTTTGGGTGCTGGTACTGTTTAAATTTAGGTGCAGGAGCTCCACAATACTTTGAGCTGCAGGAGCTCAAGCAGTAGAACATTTTAGGTGCTGGTACTCAGCTCCAGTGAGATCCTGCCCAAGTCAAGCACTGCCCAGTGCCTATAGCTATTAATAACCTGGAGTGGATGCCTGCTGGCTATAGGCTACTACTCTATTTCATTAAACAATATGAATTATGCATCAGCATGGGCATCTGTCCAACACGGGACAACATACCTGTGTGTACTTTGTTTTTGAAAATATGGCCTCTATTCAGAGTAGTTTTATGAATTGCTAAACACATCAACAAAGATTGTTTATTAGGCTTCTGTAACAAGGTGCTAGAGGCCAGGCATGGACTACTTTGACATCATGAGATGTTTCCAAATGCCAAGCAGCATTACAACACACAGTCCCATGCTGGTGCCTGCCTGGTTGTCACGTGAGATCCCCCAGCTGGTGATTGTGATGCATGACGATACACTCTAAGAGAAAAAGGTGCTATCTAGAACCTAAAACGGTTCAGGAACGCTTTTGCCTTCCATGTAAAACCCATTCCACAGATCGTTCTACATGGAACCCAAAGAGTTCTTCTACCTGGAACCAAAAAGAGTTCTTCTATGGGGACAGCCGAAGAACCCCTTTGGAACCCTTTTTTCTAAGCGCGTACAGGAGGAATAGGACAGACTCTGAGTGAAGGGTGCAGGACTGGAACAGGCTGGTTTTTTGAGCATGCTCAGTTGGAGCAGGAGGAATTTTCCACTGTGTGTAACCAGGCAGCAGCCTTGGAGGGGGCAAAGGCTCTCTGCTCAGAGGGGCTGTCTGTGTGCATGAGTTATGCTGTGGTGTGCTATTGTGTGTGACTGCATTAATGTTTACTTCATGTGTGTAGTGGTAAAGCTATTGTGGCTGATTGTATGTGTTTATGTGTGTATGTACGCGCTCTTCTGTTCTTTCATGTGTTTTTTTTTCACATGCTGTTTTTTATATAATTGGGGCTTGTGTCTGTGTGCTTGTCTATGTGTTGTCTGAATGTGTTTGCTCGGACTGTGAGCATTTAACAATCCATTTTTAACTCTCAGTGCCAGGCTCCCCCTCTACTCTCCTCTTTAGGTCCATTACACATTACACAACCCTCTCTGCCCTTCCTCAATCTCACCTGATAACAACCAGCTGGTCTCTTTCTATATACAATACATTCGGAAAGTATTCAGAACCCTTGACTTTTTCCAAATGTTGTTACCTTATAGCCTTATTCTAAAATGCATTAAAAAAAATGTTTTTCCTCATCAATCTACACACAATACTCCATAATGACAAAGCAAAAAAAGCTTTTTAGAAATGTTTGCACATTTATTAACAAGAAAAAAACAGAAATACCTTGTTTACATAAGTATTCAGACCCTTTGCTATGAGACTGGAAATTGAACTCATGTGCATCCTGTTTCCATTGATCATCCTTGAGATGTTTCTACAACTTGATTGGAGTCCATCTGTGGTAAATTCAATTGATTGGACATGATTTGGAAAGGCACACACCTGTCTATATAAGGTCCCACAGTTGACAGTGCATGTCAGAGCAAAAACCAATCCATGAGGTTGAAGGAATTGTCCATAGGTTGTGTTGAGGCACAGATCTGGGGAAGGGTACCTAAACATTTCTGCAGCATTGAAAGTCCCCAAGAACACAGTGGCCTCCGTCATTTTTAAACAGAAGCAGTTTGGAACCACCAAGACTCTTCCTAGAGCAGAGTACAGAGAGATCCTTGATGAAAACCTGCTCTAGAGTGCTCAGAATCTCAGACTGGGGTGAAGGTTCAACTTCCAACAGGACAACGAACCTAAGCACACAACGCAGGAGTGGCTTTGGGAAAGTCTCTGAATGTCCTTGAGTGGCCCAGCCAGAGCCCGGACTTGAACAAACATCTCTGGAGAGACCTGAAAATAGCTGTGCAGCGACACTCCCCATCCAACCTGACAGAGCTTGAGAGGATCTGCAGAGAAGAATGGGAGAAATTCCCCAAATACATGTGTGCCACGTTTGTAGCATCCTACCCAAGAAGACGCGATACTGTAATCATTGCCAAAGGTGCTTCAACAAAGTACTGAGTAAAGGATCTGAATACTTATGTAAATGTGATATTTCAGTTTTTTGTTTTTGTTATACCCAAAAAACGTTTATCAACCTGTTTTTGCCTTGTCATTATGAGCTATTGTGTGTAGATTGATGAGGGGAAAAAACAACTTTATCAATTTTAGAATAAGGATGTAAAGCAACAACATTTGGAAAAAGTCAAGGGGTTTGAATACTTTCCGAATGCACTGTGTCTCTCTCTGACCGTGGCACAGAGCTCTTTATATTTCCAGGACTACCGTTGTGTGTGTGAGGTCTACAACATGCCCTTCTAATGCTCAGGTGTGACCAGGGTCATTATAACCCATAAAACAGAGTTCACTGAACCATCATATTACTGTATTGAAAGGGAATTCAGTCTTGTTCATGTTTTAAATGTGAACATTGTATGAATTATGGTCATTTTCCTGTATGCAATGAGGGAGAAATAAGTGAAACACTACATTTGCAGAAAAGATGAGTTCCTCATAAGTCACGACACCTGGGATTTGATGGGAGTGCTTATGACAATTTTGCCCATGGGATATTTTAAGACCACACTGATAGGCTGCTAGGAAAACATCTGGTTTACTACACTGCCATCTACTGGTGAAAGGTTCTCAGTAATTATTTTTCCCATGTTGTGTACATTCTTGTGCTACTTTGATATTGCTTAATATATATGTGGTTCAGTAACACAGTTATCCATTCCTTAGTGAGTATTATATTATTATTATTATTATATTTCAATGCTCTAACATTCACAGATTCATTGAATCCCTTATGTACCATTGGAAAGAAAACTGGAACACTTTGTCAAGGAACACAGAGGTTCCTTGACAACCCAGAGAGGCATTTAAAGCTCATAGCCAACCTATCCATCGCCAAAACTGAAGAGAAAGACTAAAAAGAAGCCTGGCATAAGGAGCAGAGAAACTAAAGAGAGAGAGTAGTTTTGGCCAGACAGAAGTAGGGCGCTTAAAGTAGTCTACAATTAATTGGGATGCTAAAGACTAACTTGACTTGCTTCACACAGTTTCTCTAGCAGGACAATGAACTGAAATAAACTCAAATATCACTATCCTATGGGATGAATCAAACTTCTAACTTTACCCAGTTTTGCACAGGATCTTATACCTTTTATGTAGTTGTGTAAGTTCCACTTCTCACCACATGGTGACACCGTTGTCTTGCTGCATAATCATGGCCTCCATGCAAAAAATCAATCTTTTTTAGGCCATACACTAGTGTATCAATAACAAGTTCATACTTGCTCACTATTCCTTTAGCAGGCTCTCCTAATAAAAGAAGACAGTTAGTCTTGGTACATTGAAAGACAATTGGTATTACACAGTCATAATCATATCATTAAATCAAGACAAAGGAGATGATTGCGGACTACAGGAAAAAGAGGACAGAGCCAAGTCTAGATCCAAGAGGCTTCTAAATAGCTTCTACCCCCAAGCCATAAGACTCCTGAACACCTAATCAAATGCCTACCCAGACTATTTTCATTGCCAACCCCCCCTCTCCCCCCCCTCTCCCCCTCTTTTACACCGCTGCTACTCTCTGTTGTTATCATCTATGCATAGTCACTTTAATAACTCTACCTGCATGTACATACTATCTCAACTAACCGGTGCCCCTGCACATTGACCCTATACTGGTACACCCCTGTATATAGTCTCGCTATTGTTATTTTACTGCTGCTCTTTAATGACTTGTTACTTGTATTTCTTATTCTTGTCTGTATTTTAAAAAACTGCATTGTTGGTTAGGGGCTCGTAAGTAAGCATTTCACTGTAAGGACTACACCAGTTGTATTCGGCGCATGTAACTAATAACATTTGAATTGATTTGAACATTTATTTGATTTGATAATTAACAGATATGTTATCTGTGCATTCCAAATCGCTCACACCCAAGAGAGTGCCAGAAGTCCTTAGAGTTATAATAGTAATTATATTGCTGTTGGTATTAAGGCACATAGATCTACACAATGTCCTCTTAATCTGACTGCATGAGACCTCAGTGAGAGGCCAGGCCCCTGAACCACAGGTGGGGCCAACAGAGGACTTGTTACGTGCTGAGAATAAGGCCAGACTCATTCACATCACTGAAAGTAAACCAGGTCATAGACAACTATCAGTCTATGGGATTCTGCTTGTATCTTTTAATGGACTTTGTGTTCAAGTTGGAGGGTGTTAAGACAGCAGACCTTGGTTCAAATACTATTTCAAGTATCTAAATTACTTTCATGCACATTTCAAAGTAACCTTGTTGTAAAATGTTAAGACAAGTAGTTGAATATTGGAATTTATTTGGAAATACATTTGGAACGTATTGGCATGTATTTGAAAATACTGAAATACACTGACTGAAATACACTCCCACTCATTTTTATTTTATTTTTGTTTTCACCTTTATTTAACCAGGTAGGCTAGTTGAGAACAAGTCCTCATTTACAACTGCGACCTGGCCAAGATAAAGCATAGCAGTGTGAACAAACAACAACACAGAGTTACACATGGAGTAAACAATTAACAAGTCAATAACACAGTAGAAAAAAAGGGGGAAAAGAGTCTATATACATTGTGTGCAAAAGGCATGAGGAGGTAGGCGAATAATGACATTTTAGCAGATTAACACGGGAGTGATAAATGATCAGATGGTCATGTGCAGGTAGAGATACTTTAACCCAGGTATTTCAAAATAGTATTTAATAAAAGTATTTGAAAATAATTTAAAATAGCAGGTTATTTCTAGAAATGATTTGAAAATACTTTCAAATACTTCCAATAGAAGTAGTTCATTCTGGCCACAAGAAGGACCTGAACTTGCACAGGCGGTGGCAAAACTCCCTGCTTGACTGTGGGCTTTTGACAGGTCAACAACAGGATATGTTAGTGATGTGTTCGCTGCTCCGGAAGGGCTTGTACAGGCGAGAGCTCCTTGCATGTGAGAGTGAATGACAGCACAGCACCGTCCCAGCTCTGGGTCGTTGGCCATTCATTCTGGGGGTGTGGGGTGATGGTATTGAAACCTTTCTTCCCGCCTCCTGCGTATTAGCTCTGTGTGAGTAATTTCGGATTTCATTAGCCGGTGCCATGATGTAAATCCGTCAGCAGTGGGATGGGGAGATGTATGGAGTATGGTGGAAAAACCCACGCAGAGGACCCGATTTTAAGACATGACAAATGGCTACTATGGATTTTTAGATAACAACCTATTACTACAAAGAAAATTGGTCAGCTGTGTGGTGTGCATGGCCTTGCAGTCACATATTGGGCCCAGCAGGAGTTGGCTGTTTGCTTTGGAGAGGTATAGCTTTTAAGGCTGTTAGATCTTCTAACATGGACATTGAGCGTCACAAAGACGATAAGCTGTAGCGACTGTCTTGCTCTCCTGGACAGTGCTGGTCTGCCCAGTCTGGATTCTTCTGCCAAGGCATCGTGTGTGACTGGCAAACTAATGGAGCCATTGCCACTCTTCCGCTATTGGCAGCCCCACTTTGAATTTTAACAACGCAAAGACATTTAGACCTGGACTTGAGTTTGTCTGGACTGGAACTATGAAGAATAAACGATGAGAACAAGGTTCCCTTGCAAATTCACTAGTAATTGGTGGTGGTGATGTGGGGCTGGGCTATTAATATGCACAGAATGTGGGTTGGCCCCCCTGAAATTTGCCCCTCAAAAACTTTGCTAGTTCGGCCAAGTTTACAGGATTGGCTACAGGCATTGAAACTCATACTTTCACTGTGCAGGGCTCAAAGTCATGAAACGTCATTAAATCATTTCATACATTTTCAAGAAAGTTCCATGTCAGTATAATTTTTGGATCCCTTAAAACATAAATCCCCATTGGAGTATATTCCTATTCATTCATTAATCTGACAGTTTTATTTGTGTGTAGATATGTGGCCTGATTTCAGGGGTATTCTTCACTAATTATACTCCATGTCACTGGGGAATACATTTTCCATACAGTGAGGTCACCCACTACTGCACAAGTTACACTTTTTTTCAACTAACTATAATTGACTTTGTCTGTCAGTT
The DNA here is from genome assembly GCF_018296145.1 of Oncorhynchus tshawytscha. Taxonomy (NCBI): domain Eukaryota; kingdom Metazoa; phylum Chordata; class Actinopteri; order Salmoniformes; family Salmonidae; genus Oncorhynchus; species Oncorhynchus tshawytscha. The sequence goes on from NC_056448.1 coordinate 11,295,647, forward strand.
ACACTGTGGATTGACTTTGAACTATAATAATAACGGGTGTAGACTAACAGTGAAATGCTTACTCCGGGTCCTTTTCCAACAATGCAGAGTAAAATACAATATTTTTTTTTTAAAATAGTGACACAAGGAATAAATACAGTGAATAATTCAGAGAAATAACAAGTAAAAAATAATGGCTATGTATAGGGATTCGGAAACAACATGGCTATATACAGTGAGTATCAGTACCGAGTCGATGTGCAGGGGTACAAGGTAATTGAGGTAGCTATGTACATAAAGCATAGATAGGGATAAAGTGACTGGGCAACAGGATATATCATTTAAAAAAGTAGAAGCAGCATATGTGTAAAGTTAGTGAGTTACTGCAAAAAAGGGTCAATGCAGGAAGTCCGGGTCGCCATTTGATTGGCTTTTTAGCATTTTGTTTAGAAGTCATATGCCTTGGGGTTAGAAGCTGTTCAGGGTCCTGTTGGTTCCAGACTCAGTGAATTGGTACCGCTTGCCACGCAGTAGCAGAGTGAACAGTCTGTGGCTTGGGTGGCAGAAGTCTTTGACCATTTTTTGGGCCTTCCTCTGACACCGCCTGGTATAGAGGTCCTGGATGGCTGGGAGCTTGGCTACAGTGATGTACTGGGTGGCATTACTATCCTCTGTAGCGCCTTGCGGTCGGCAGTCAAGATGCTCTCGGTGGTGTAGCTGTAGAACTTTTTGAGGATTTGAGGGCCCATGCCAAATATTTTCATTGTTGTGTCCTCTTCACGACTGTGTTGGTGTGTTTGGACCAAGATAGATCCTTAGTGATGTGTACACCGAGGAACTTAAAGCTCTCTACCCGCTCCACTACAGCCCCGTCGATGTGAATGGGGGCGTGTTCTGCCCTCCGTTTTCTGAGCTGGAAGAGGTTGCTGTCCTGGCAGTCTCTGACCTCCTCCCAATAGGCTGTCTCATCGTCGTCAGTGATCACTGTTGTGTTGTCGGTAAATTTAATGATGGTGTTGGAGTCGTGCACGGCCACCAGAATATGCGAGCGGAATTGAGCGGTCGGATCACGGAGCAGTGCTTGCACACCGCTCCTGCGCTCCAAGTGCCACGTTCGTTAGAATAAATGTCGGACCAAGGCGCAGCGGCTGTTGAGTTCCATATTATTTAATGAAGAAAGTGAAACTAAGCAAAGACAAAAACAAATAAACAATAAACTAACAACGAATCGTGACTACAGCGATGCCACGTGCAATAACTCAAAACACATACATTCAAACAATATCCCATAACCCGCAGGTGGAAAAATGCTACTTAAGTATGATCCCCAATTAGAGACAACGATTACCAGCTGCCTCTAATTGGGAATCATACAAATCACCAACACAGAAAATAAACCTAGAACCCCACATAGAAAATATAAACTAGAACAACCCCCCAGTTACGCCCTGACGTACTCTACCATAGAAAATAAAAGCTTTCTATGGTCAGGACGTGACACCAAGTTCTTTCCAACCTCTCCGCTAAAAAAAAAAACGCTCCTCGCTCACATGGAAAAAACTCAAAATTCGCTCCATTCATTAAAATGACAATTTAACCAACAACCATCCATGTGGTTTTGAAGTATTGAAACCAAACCATATGATTTGAAAGAAAAACATTTGAATAAACATGAAAAGGAGACTGTAAGAAGCGCTCATCATGTTACATGTCGCATTAAGCAGCATTTAAACACTCAAAATAGGTCAGGAGCCAGACTGGTAGCCCAAGAAGGAAAGAAAATGAATTATTTAGGCTACATTATTAGCCTATTATTTCAATTATTTTAAGGCTATAGCCTACAAAGATATACATTGTGAAGCATTTGCTAGTGCGACACACTAGGCTGAAAGGAACATTATAGTGCTAAGCATTTCAACATTTCATTGTATTAAATCATTATAATCTATAAATTGCGCACATAGCCTGTGTCTTACCTGTGCCTTACGAAAAATGCCTTATTAGGCTCAGTGCCTTTGAATTCATTTTTAGAAACAGCCGTTTGGTCAGAGTCTGGGTCATGCATGGTGCCTGGAGAGCAGGCCAGCAGCAGAGAGAACATCCTCTCTGCACTTGCAGAGCCACTGGGGATGCTTAACACCCTACGGGGCCACTCTTGCCATGCTGGCAGGGATACAGAGTTGTATTTTTATTTTTATATAGGTAGGCCTAAAGTTTTTAGGCAAAATAACCCTATCAAAATGGAAAATCACCTTGAAAGTGGTAAGGTGTCAGACCTATTGAGCCAAAATCTATGATAGCCTATTATATAGATAATAGAACGAAAATGAAATAAACTTTTAAGATCTGATTTTTTGTTTAGAAATACTTTGCTACTATGACACACTTCCCTAGCTACCCATCTCCTTCCTTTCTATTAGCATGTGCACGTAATAAGTACAATATCATGATTTCGCGATATGTGTAATTTCAGATTCCACAATGATTCTTTAATTCTGGACCTTACATCACCGCACTCCCTCTCTTGATCTGGGTCCTTATCTTTGTAAGTCACCTTGATTTTGCACCTGTATGTTTTATCAGTTTCTTTATGCATGCTCGGACCAGCATGCATTTGTAGTCTACTGGTGTACTACTTGAGCTACTGTAATGGAGTTCGTAAAATATTTTCATAAAGAAACTGATAAAACAGGGAGTACAGGAAGGTTGAACAGGGAGTACAGAAAGGGGCTAAACACTCACCCCTGAGGGGCCCCCGTTCTGAGAATCAGCGGCTGTGTTGTTGCCTATCCTTCCTCACCACCTGGGTTGGTCGTAAGGAAGTCCAGGATCCAGTTGCAGAGGGAGGTATTCTGTCCCAGGGACCTTAACTTAGTGATGAGCTTTGACTGCACTATGGTGTTGAACGCTGAGCTGTAGTCAATTAACAGCATTCTCATGTAGGTGTTCCTTTTGTCCAAGTGGGAAAGGGCAGTGTGGAGTACAATAGAGATTGCGTCATCTGTGGATCTTTTGGGGTGGTATGTGAATTGGAGCTGGTCCAGGGTGTCTGGGATGATGGTGTTGATGTGAGCCTGACCAGCCTTTCAAAGCATTTCATGGCTACAGATGTGAGTGCTACAGGGCAATAGTCATTTAGAGTGGTTACCTTGGCATTTTTGGGACTATGGTGGTCTGCTTAAAACATGTAGGTATTACAGACTGGGTCAGGGAGAGGTTGAAAATATCAGTGAAGACACTTACCACCTCGTCAACACATGCTATGAGTACACGTCCTGGTAATCCGTCTGTCCCTGCGGCCTTGTGAATGTTAACCTGTTTAAAGGTCTTACTCACATCGTCTACGGAGAGTGTGATCACACAGTCATCAGGAACAACTGGTGCTCTCACGCTCCTTGCCAGTGTTCCTTGCCTCAAACTGAGCATAGAAGGTATTTAGCTCGTCTGGTAGGCTCATGTCACTGTGGAGGTTGTGGCTGGGTTTCCCTTTGTAATCTGTGATATTTTGCAAGCCCTGTCATATCTGACGAGTGTCAGTGCTGGTGTAGTAGGATTCGATCTTAGTCCTGTATTGACACTTTGCCTATCTGATGGTTCTTTGGAGGGCATAGGTGGATTTCTTATAAGCGTCCAGGTTAGTGATCTGCTCCTTGAAATCGTCAGCTCTAGCCTTTAGCTCAGTGTGGCTGTTGCCGGTAATTCATGGCTTCTGGTTGTGATATGTACGTATGGTCACGTAGATGCACTTAGTAGCCCTTTCTTGCAGTCTAATGATCAAAGCGTCTTCTAGTGGCCTCATGGGTGGATTGTTATTCATATTTTTCATAATTTCTTCATTAATAAACATGAAAAGTCTATTTATGTCAAACGGTTTTGTTATATTTCAGTCTTCTGTGATGTATATAAAGTCTTATATTGGAATGCAAACTCAAATGTTCATACAGTTCAACTCTATGTGTGACATGGTACAGGTGTCTTATTTTTTTTTTTAAATGTTTAAGGCCATTACCATGTGTGTGAGGTGTATACTTTTGTTTCGAGGTATATTTGTTTAAAGCTACCAAGAAACACTCTGTGACCTGATTTGATCCCCTGCAGTAAATTAGTGAAGCCAGTGACTGATGTGGTAAATACTGCAATGCCATCCATGATATGCTAGCAAAACAGTCCTGTAGCTTTGGGTCCACTTCATCGGACTGAGCGCGTCACTGGTACTTCCTGTTAAGAGTTTTTGCTTGTAAGCTCAAATCAGGAGGATAGAGTTATGGTCCAAATAGAGGGTGAGGGAGAGCTTTGTTTGCATCTCTGTGTATGGAGTAACGCAATCTTGAGTTTTTTCGCCTCTAGTTGCGCTGATCCTATGGCCCTAGGCACTGACTGTCCAGTCCTGGCCAGCAACCACTGCTGCTGGTGATGAAAGCTCCTATTTGTCAGGACTGTGGGAGAGGTTACACTGAAGCAGAGGGAGAGAGCCCTAACACCTCGAGCAGATCTTGCTTACTGGTCCACAGGCTTTATCTGTTTCTGAAGCACTCCAGTAAGGGTTGAATAGGCCGACAAAGAGGGGAAGAGGATAGACGAGAGGATGGGGAGGAGGGAAGATGGGAAAGGAAAAGAGAGCTTGGAGGAGAATGGGAGCGGGAGGAGAGGAGAGGAGAAAAAAAGGATTCCGAAAGGGTAATTTGGCTGTCCTCATAGGATAACTTTTTTTGGTTCCAGAAATCTTTTTGGTTCCAGGTAGAACCCTATTGGGTTCCATGTTGCATACAGCATATCCTACTGTATATTCTTACTAATTTATGCTTTCTGAGCATCACTCATGGCACTCTTTTATTGGAATGAATGAGGGACATAACATCCCCCAAATTGTAAAGAGATAGGAAGGGCTACCATCTCCTCCCACTGCCTTTACCTCTCTCTATCTTTCCCTCTCTCTTTCTGAGCTTGAAAGTCTCCTCCTTCTTCAGAGAATGGGAGCATGAGGGATTGCCTCAGTTGTCTTCAGAGAACATATGTACACCTCCCATTATCTATGTGCCTGTCTATCTCACTCCATCTCCCACTCTCTATCTCTCCTCCCTTCTCTGCTTCTGGACCCACTGCCTGCCTCTACCACTGTTGCTCTCTGCCTGCCTGACCTGTCCTCAGGCTGAGGATAACTCATCAGGAAGAGGAGTTTGTCTAATAAAGGAACATCTACACGGGTGAAAGGTCAGTGTTTTGTTTTGCCACTTTTGAGGAGGAGATAGTTGTTGGTGTTGTTGTCCAATGGAATGACCAGGTCTCTGTGGCCCTTGTGATGTTTTAGCTGTATGCCAGGGGTCCATACTGTTGATGTGGCCATGCATGAAAAGTATCATCCTTTTGTTTAGATTTTCATGTCCACGCCTTCTAAATTCATTAAAGTGCAAACAAAATCTTTGTAGCAAAATTTGTGCAAAAAAGTGTTACCAACTGGCATTTTCAATCAAACAATTGATTGAAAAAGTATGCCTTTCCAATGAAATGATACATAGTTGTGTTGTGTAGGGTGCTTTTAGTTGAGTATGCAGTGCATCTCTTTAAAGAAAGCGCAGTTGATTGTTTTTGTTATTCCATTATTCAGGTGCGCATACGTTTTTCCTAATCAGGTGTTTTTATGAATAAATATTTTCCAGGATAGACTGATGAGTTGCCAGGGTGTATTAGTGATGCAGATCTGCACCTGCAGCGTTCCATGCTTCCTGTGTTCAGGGGCTTTGATTCTTGTCATGGAGGGATTCATCATGGGGAAGAAATGCTAGCTTTTGTCTAAGAATAAAATACTTGCTTTCTTCTCAAGATTGTGTGACTATTTTATCATGAAAACATTTGTTATTTTGACGACACACCACATGGTCCAGATTTGCTAAATTTGATTTGCTAGAATAAGCTATTCTTCTTTCTCTAATCTTGTCAACCGCATTGCAATGTCAATGTGAATGTCTGCATGTGTTACTTCAACTGCATGTGTCTTGTTCTGTGTCATTTCATCTCTTCTCCAGTAGCTATCACCAGAGTAAGGGCTGGTCAGACCCATTGGTTCAGGTTGTCTGGCTGTCTAAAAGGTGTGTGAGACACTCCTAGTCCTGTCTGCAGTCATGACCAAAAGTAATTAAGCCCCCCCTCCGGCTTCAGATTCCCACACTAGGATGCAGCGGATCCGGGAGGGCATCCACATAAGGACCATGAAGGCCAAGAGGAAAGTGGAGGACATCTCTAAGGAAGACGTCCAGGCCTTCTTCAAGAAGAACGCCTTTGTGCTCTTTACTGTAGCGGCCGTCGTTGTAGGTGAGTGAACACACACACCTCCAATACCACACCCCAGTCCACTCACAACACACTCCCTCCGTATTTATTTAGAGAGTGAAGCTAAAATGTGTAAATTTGGCTCTATACACCACCATTTTGGATTTGAGATCAAATGTTTCCTATGAGGCGACCGCACTGAATGTCACCTTTTGTTTGTTTTATTTAAGTATTTGGAAAAATGCACTTACAGTGTATTAAAGTAGTCAAAGGTTTATTATTTTGTCACATACTCCTAGCACATAATGACTACATCAAGATTGCAGCTCTACACACTTGTTAGATGCATTTGCAGTTTGTTTTGTTTGTGTTTCGGATTATATTTTTTTGCCCGATAGGAACTGAACGATGAATAATGTATTGTGTCACTCTGGAGTCATTTTCATTTTAAATATGAATATAAGATGTTTCTGAACACTTCTACATCAATGTGAATACTACCACGATTTTGGATAATCATTAATGAATAGTGAATTATGATGAGTGAGAAAGTTAAAGGAACAAAGATCATACCCCCTCAAAAAACATTCCCTGTTTTGGACACATGATCTTTGTGCATCTATAACTTTCTCACTCATCATTATTCATGGTTCATTCATGATTATCCGTAATCATGGTAGCATCAAGATGAATGTACAAATGCTGGAGTATCGTGCCAAATGAAAAGTTTTAGCTTCACTGTCCAAATAAATACGTAGGGGAGTATGGGCCAACATACTCACGCAAACACACCCACACACTTTGAAACACATGCTCTCTTATTGTAATCCCAATCCCATAGGGAGGACTCACCTACAAACCTCATTCTAGATGTGACTGAGAGACAGATCCTCTCATTGTCATTTGCTTTATATGCAGTTGCATGTTCATGTTTCCAGCACACTGATCAGCCCTTCTGATTCTCCAGGTATAATCCTTGGCTTTGCACTGCGTCCCTATAAAATGACCTACCGAGAGGTGAAGTACTTCTCTTTCCCTGGAGAGCTGCTGATGAGGATGCTGCAGATGCTGGTGCTTCCCCTGCTGGTATCCAGTCTCATCACAGGTACACCAAGTCACTATACTGATGCCCTCTGCCAGAAGCAAATTTAGATATAATAAAGACATATGATAAAGAGGAGGGGTAGACTTAGTGGTGTTTGAAAGACAGGTGTGGATGCCCAAAGGGGGAATGCCAATGAAGCTCGAGGCACAACTCGAGGTACTGTAACTTGTGCTTGATCCATGTGAAATTTCTTGCCACCATTTTTCTCCAGATTCCCTTTGGTCCTCTAGTTTTCTGGCACGGAGACAGTCACTTCATTGTGCTTCTTTGCTATTAAAATGAGGGAGGAGAGATGGAAGGATGAGGTAGCTTTCAGTCGGAAGCCCACTGCCTGTGGGTCTGAGAGGCTGGCTTTGGGATGGGTACCCCCCTGCACTTCTACCTCCTGCTTCGCTTCACACGGATAAAAGCACGCAAAGTGCCCCTCCGCCTCTTCCTTCGTAGCTGTATTGTTTAGTGGAATTCCATGCCCACCCAGCACCACAATACCGTAAGTGGTTTGGAGGGTGGTGGGGTAAGAGGTCACGGCCCAGAAAAGAGGCACACTGCCCAGGTACACAAGTGGACATGTAACTACGCCATCTATTATCTGGAGTCCTCCACAAGGTTGGGATCCACATGATGCACCCAGCTTGGTATGATGTGCAGCATGATCTTGAAACTAGACCTGGAGCAGCAAGCTCTAGTCCTTTCTCAAAAACTGAGCTTATCTGCACTGTACTTCATTTTCTTTTTAAACTAACCTCTTTTTAAATTAACCTAATTTGTGTTAACACTCACTTGAAAGAAGTTGTGAATGATTATTAAGTATATTTAGATTTGATCTCACTTGAAACACCCTAAAAACAATATTTTTTATTTGCCTTGGAAAAGTAGAACTCTGGAGAGAAAGGCAGAAAAGGAGAAGTATGTGTGGGGTACAGTTTTGTTTCATCCTCCCTCTTTGTAGTAACCCTTGAAAATAAGTCCTGTGAAAGTGGTCACACAGGCTTGTTTGCAGTTTCCATGGCAATGTTATTATGGGCGCATGGCAAGTGGACAAGTTTCCCGGAACTGAGAGACAGGATGGAGAGAGAGAGATACAGACAGAGAGAGCAGCACAGTGGAACAGGTGATCGTGGGAGAGCGAGGCGTGAAGAAGGAGAGTAGAAGCTGAAAGAGTGTGAAAGAGTGGGAGGGTTTTGTCTAATGGCAGTGCCCCCAACAGGATTAAAAGAGCACATACATCTCGCTTACACAAACAAAATACTTACTCCAGCCCACTGAATGGGGAAAACACACCAGAACGGCCCCTGACACCTTGGAAAATCCAAAGCTAACTTTATTGTAACACTTTGTGAGGTTGAGGTCTCTATAATGGCTCGTTGTCCGTCTCTCTCCCCCTTGACCTTTTTGTAAGATTGTGAGAGAGAGATGTCAGTAGGCAGAAGCTAACCATAACCATGATCTATTTTCAGATGCAGAACATCATTATTTCACCTGCCTGTATGTTTTGCAACTAGGCTGGTTTGCAATCACACTAGGACTTCTGTCAGATGACTGTCAGGCAGCCCGTTAATTTGCACACCCATTTACTCTTTCTATTAGGCTAGATCCTCCAGCAGGTCAGCTTATATCTTATATATTTATCATGAGATGATAAATATCAAATCACATTTTATTTGTCACATGCGCCGTTTACAACAGGTGTAGGCCTTACCGTGAAATGCTTACAAGCCCTTAACCAACTATGCAGTTTTAAGAAAATAGAGTTAAGAAAAGATTGACTAAATAAACTAAAGTAAAAAATGAAAAAAAGAAGACAATAAAATAACAATAATGAGGCTATAAATAGGGGGTACCGGTACAGAGTCAATGTGTGGGGTTACAGGTTAGTCGAGGTCATTTGTACATGTATGTAGGGGTAAAGTGACTATGCATATATAATAAACAGCGAGTAGCAGCTCGGGGGGTCAATGCAAATAGTCTGGGTGGCCATTTGATGAATTGTTCAGCAGTCTTATGGCTGAATTTTTTGAGCCTTCCTCTGACACCGCCTAGTATATAGGTCTTGGTTGGCAGTTAGCTTGGCCCCAGTGATGTACTGGGCTGTACGCACTACCCTCTGTAGCGCATTACGGTCGGATGCCGAGCAGTTGCCATACCAGGCAGTGATCCAACCGGTCAGGATGCTCTCGAAGGTGCAGCTGTAGACCTTTTTGAGGATCTGGGGACCCATGCCAAATCTTTTCAGTCTCCTGAGGGGGAAAAGGCATTGTCATGCCTTCTTCACAACTTTCTTGGTGTGTTTGGACCATGATAATTTATTGGTGATGTGGAGACCAAGGAATTTGAAACTCTCGACCGGCTCCACTTCAGCCCAGTCGATTTGAATGGGTGCGTGTTCGGCCCACCTTTTCCTGTAGTCCACAACCATCTCCTTTGTCTTACTCACATTGAGGAGGAGGTTTTTGTCCTAGCACCACACTGCCAGGTCTCTGACCTCCCTATAGCCTGTCTCATTATTGTTGGTGATCAGGCCAAGCACCGTTGTGTCATCAGCTAATTTCACGATGTTGTTGGAGTCGTGCTTGGTCACGCAGTCGTGGGTGAACAGGGAGTACAGGATGGGACTAAGCACGCACCCCTAAGCGGCCCCCATGTTGAGCATCAGCATGTCTGATGTGTTGTTACCTACCCTTACCACCTGGGGGAGGCCCGTCAGGAAGTCCAGGATCCAGCTGCAGAGGGAGGTGTTTAGTCCCAGGGTCCTTAGCTTATTGATGAGCTTTGTGGGCACTATGGTGTTGAACGCTGAGTTGTAGTCAATGAACAGCATTCTCACATAGGTGTTCCTTTTGTCCAGGTGGGAAAGGGCAGTGTGGAGTGCGATCGAGATTGCGTCATCTGTGGATCTGTTGGGGCGGTATGCGAATTGGAGTGGGTCTAGTGTTCCCAGGATGATGGTGTTGATGTGAGCCACGACCAGCCATTCAAAGCACTTCATGGCTACTGACGTGAGGGCTGCGGGACGGTAGTTATTTAGGCAGGTTACCTTCGCTTTCTTGGGCACAGGGACTATCGTGGTCTGCTTGAAACATGTAGGTAATACAGACTCAGTCAGGGAGAGGTTGAAATTGTCAGTGAACACATCAACACATCAGCATAGCTTCAGGAGCTAGCCAGAACGCATGGCTAACATGGCTACAAGCAATTGCTATTTCAAGTGTTGTCGTGCCACTGCTATGAAGAAATGTTTGAACTATTGCACCAAGGGATCATGCTGTTCTTCTAAACAACATCTCCGCTGTCTCTCCCATCTAGGCATGGCAGCGCTGGACAGTAAGGCTTCAGGAAAGATGGGCATGCGAGCTGTGGTGTATTACATGACCACCACCATTATCGCTGTCATCATAGGCATCATCGTGGTGCTCATCATCCACCCTGGGAAAGGATCTAAGGATGAGTTCATGAAGCAGTCGAAGATAGAGGACATCAGCCCTGCTGACGCCTTCCTGGATCTCATCAGGTAGCTGCCTGCTACTGTAGGAAGAGGGTCAGGGGTTTAGTGGAGGAAAGATGCACTGTATTTTGCCATTGTACTCCTGCCTTAATATTGGAGTGTTCATTGGTTGTGATGATCGTGCTCTTTAATTTCAGGAACATGTTTCCACCAAACATGATCCAGGCCTGCACACAGCAGGTAAAGCATCTAATGACTTTGTTACTAAATGAAACAGATTTTCACATTCAATAAGCAGATAGGGAAAATGGTCTGACAAATTCTGCCAAAGGAAATGCTTGTATTGAGAGGAAACTTGCTGGTTTTGGCGTTTCTGAGCAGCGATAAATCACCACCCTAAGAGACACAGAAACCCAGGACTGGGGGGGGACTTTTGACTTACACTGGAAGAAATATTCCGACGACTCGGAACAAATGACAAAATCTGACTTCTGCTGCCATGTGTAAATAAAAACAATTCACCAGCGGAAGAGAAGACAGGACCAACTTCCAATAGTAGTATGGTGGGGGCAGGATGGTCTGGAAACTGAGATATAGAGGCTGCTGAGGCAGGACCACGGGGGCTAAACGCTTTGTGGTCCAGACAGGGCCGTCAGTGAGCCAGCTGGACCTTACAGAATACTACTCCAGCCATACAGAGGCCTATTGTTTAATTCATGAGGTTGAGATGAGCGGAGCAGGCGCCTTTAGACTTTTGCTCTCTAGTCTTTCGAAATGGCACACGTCTGACTACAATCCCTCGATACCTTATCTATCAGCTTGGCTTTTTATGAGCTCTACTGAATAGATGGCTGAACGATTATAAAGTAAACATTACAAAAGACAATATTTCAGTACAATTTTCACCAAAGGAGATGACATGCTATCATCACTTTAACAAGACAATGTTAACCCATCACTTACGACAACTGGCTCTTTCCCTCCAGTTCAAAACCAAATACGGGAAGCGAATCGTCCATGTGACGATGACAGTGAACGACTCTGTCTTCAACCTGACCAACCTGACCGAGCAGATCACCAGGGAGGAGGTGATCCCCATCCCGGGCACGGTGAACGGGGTCAACGCCCTGGGGCTGGTGGTCTTCTCCATGTGCTTCGGCCTCATCATCGGCAACATGAAGGAGCAGGGCCAGCCCCTCAGGGAGTTCTTCGACAGCCTCAATGAGGCCATCATGAGGCTGGTCGCCATTATCATGTGGTGAGTATTTGGTGTGTGTTTGTGTGTGGGTGTTTATAAAGATGATGTGTGTGTGTGTTATGATGATGGTCCAATAATCCCCATCTTCATTAGGTGAGTGTGTATGTGAACCACATGCATCTGTTACAGAGAAATCTTAGCTTTGGAAAGCTAAGTCTATGGAGTCCCTGCAGAGTTGGGGCAGTACTATGTTTATCTCTCCCTCTCAATTCAATCAAATGGCTTCATTTAGCCTCTTGCTTGAGGCATTGCTGTGAATTCTCTGGTAACTCTATACAGGTGAGATCTGATATAGGTATTTAGGTCTACTGAGATAATTGCATGAGAACCACCTAATAATTGGCCAACACAGAACCGCCTCTGGACATAACTTCCTGATGCTAAGTGGTTGCACAGCTGAATAACAAGGCTTTGCAATCAAAACCAGTGACATGTTCACTGTGCCAATTAAATCAAAAAATATTCCCAGTCAGATATCTGACAGATATAAATCAAGTTGTTTATGAATAAAGGCAATTTCATAGCCTGTGCTTGCAGTCTCAGAAGGCACTGATGGTTTCACTAATTGTTTTCCTATTCAGGCCTATTACACAGAAAAATAAGTAAGATTCTGAGAATGTAGGGCCATTTGAACTGTGACCTTATCCTTCCCTGGCATAACCCCTTCTCCTCCCTCTGCTCTACAGGTATGCCCCAATCGGTATCCTGTTCCTCATATCGGGGAAAATCGTGGAGATGGATGACATCACTGAGATGGGTGGTCAGCTGGCCATGTACACCATCACGGTGATCATAGGCCTTTCCATCCACGCTTTCATCATTCTCCCAGGCCTGTACTTCGCCATCACACGGCTGAACCCCTTCATCTTCATCATGGGGCTGGTGGAGGCCCTCATCACAGCCCTGGGAACCTCCTCCAGGTAGGTTCCCCGAACACTGCTGCTATTCTCCCTGGTTTACTCTGACTACCGACATTTGTAGCCATGCCTCGCTTGGCCGACTCATATCAAAGTAGTAGGGCCAGGTAGAGGTTCCTGCTCAGATTGTGTGGTTCATAAAAACCTATGAGGCATCATCATCCCCATTAGTGGGATTACTTACGTTTGTTTATATGGCGAATACGGATAATAGATTTAATAGAAACAACAACAACAACTCTTCAAACTCAAACACTACCTGTTTCTCTCCATCTTTATCTCAGCTCAGCAACTCTGCCCATCACCTTCAAGTGTCTGGAGGAGAACAACAAGGTGGATAAGCGCATCACACGGTTTGTGTTACCGGTGGGCGCCACCATCAACATGGATGGAACAGCACTATATGAGGCTCTGGCAGCCATCTTCATAGCCCAGGTTAACAACATGGAGATGAACATAGGTCAGATCATCACAATCAGGTGCGAATGAGTATCCAAGGTTTATAAGCTAAGGTTTATGTTTACAGAATCAAAGGGTGTTGATATGTTTACAACTAAATTACATGATTTATCAAGATTTATCAACGTGTCATTTTCTGTTATCAACCAGCATCACAGCCACTGCAGCAAGTATTGGAGCTGCTGGGATCCCACAGGCTGGACTGGTCACCATGGTGATTGTGCTGACCTCTGTTGGACTTCCCACTGATGACATCACCCTCATCATTGCGGTTGATTGGTTCCTGTGAGTAATTTTTCCCATTTTCTGATTGAGAAATTAGAATAAATTAACTATATTTTCTTAATGATTAGGCTACTATGGTGCAAATCCACATACAAGTTTTTGTGAAATACAATTTGTCTAATGACCTGAACTGAAACGAAAATCATTTATCTTTCATTTTAAAGGACAAACTTTTTTATCAACTACAACCCTTTGACACTAGTTCACCAAAATTACAAAATTACATATTGGTTTCCTTACCCTGTAAGCAGTTTATGGACAAGGTATGACACCAATCAATGTTTTGGTTTAGCTTCCCAGTCAATGTTTACAAATACTAATATTTTAGCATTTGTGGCACAAATCCTATTCAAGTCGGGATCGATATTAGCATTTCAAAATTCCAAAAATATCTAAAATTGATTGTGAAGCTCAACAAAGTCACTTATAGATTATTTGAACATGCTGTGTGAAAAATGCTAATATCGGTCCAATGACTTGAATGGGATTTGTGCCACAAATGCTAAAACGTTAGCATTTGGAAACAGTGCCAGAGAAACTAAACCAAAGCATGGAATCCTGTCAAACCTTGTCCATATACTGCTTACAGGGTAAGGAAACCAATATGTAATATTGTAATTTGGGTGAACTATCCCTTTAACTACTATCCCTAGGGTCTTGGTCCACTTTTTTTTTTTGAATTACATATTTTTTTGCAATGAGTTTTAACATAGAAACATAATTAGGTTGCCCAAATTAATAATTTCAATTAGAATCCCCTTCACAGAAATTACACAGCTAATTGGGTAGTGAGAAAAAACCCCACTCTCCTTAAACTAGGATGGACAGAATGTGCAGCCAGAGTCAACGCTTCATTTACTGAAAACATGGATGTTTCTCACAGTGATTAGAATATGAGATAGCCTATAGAGAGTGCTCTGATTACTCTTTCACAGTAGATGGTAAATATCCCTGTTGATAGCGCTGTGGCCTATTTCCCATCTACATTATTTTGCTGAGAATTCTAAAGAGTTTAGTTTATCTTTCAACAAAAGCAGAAAATAGGTGAAGGTTTTGAGTTGTTGACTGTTCCATTTAACATGACTAAACGTCCCAGGGGACATAGTGTTTAACCCTCTCTACCTCTCCTCCCACTGTATATGACTCCCTCCCCTGGTTAACCTTTTTCTTCTTCCCTTATTTCTGGGTTGCAGTGATCGGCTGCGTACCACGACAAACGTCTTGGGCGATTCCATTGGGGCAGGCATTGTGGAGTTCCTATCTCGACACGAGCTGCAGGCCAAGGATGTGGAGATGGGGAACGCTGTACTGGAGGAGAGGAAGAAACCATACCAGCTCATCTCTCAGGAAAACGACTACGAGAACGCCAAACGTCCGGGCACTGAAACCAAGATGTAGCTCAATGCTCACACACAAATATACACGTTTTGGTTTAGTTTAGTTTTTATTCTTTGTCATATTTTTCCAATTATTGCCACTGTGCCATATTTCCTTTCCTTTGTTGTTTTGTCATTCATAAAGTTCCTTTTACAAAACAAATAATTATCTCCCTGAAGTGGCCCAATCAAATTGCTTACATCTGCTGCCGCTCTACAAGATAGATAGGCTTCCTGTTTTTGTGGTTTTTCTGGCTATTTTTGTGTTGAGTTAAGTCATCTTGGCCTAGAATAAGTACGTGGTATAATGGTATAAGTAAGGTGGAAGTTGATGAGGGCGTTGGTGTCAGAAAGGTATTTTGTAAAAAGATCGAAAGACAACATATGTTTGAATGACTGGACAAGCGATATCCTTCACAAAATGCAACAGAGAACACATTTCATTTGATACTAATGACATTAGGCCCTAATATACACTACATGGCCAAAAGTATGTGGTCGCCCCTTCAAATTTGGATATTTTAGCCACACTCGTTGCTGACAGGTGTATAAAATCGAGCACACACCCTTGCAATTTCCATAGACAAAAATTGGCAGTAGAATGGCCTTACTGAAGAGCTTCGTGACTTTCAATGACTTTCAGTGTGTCACCATCATAGGATGCCACTTTTCCAGCAAGTCAGTTTTTTCACATTTCTGTCCTGCTAGAGCTGCCCCAGTCAACTGTAAATGCTGTTATTGTGAAGTGCTAGGCCACACAAGCTCACAGAATGGGACCGGCAAGTGCCTCGGTTGCAACACTCACTACCAAGTTCCAAATTGCCTCTGGAAGTAACGTCATCACGTGAATTGTTCGTCAGCACAACAACTGTTCGTCAGGAGCTTCATGAAATGAGTTTCCATGGCCGAGCAGCCGCACACAAGCCTCAGCTCACCATGCGCAATGCCAAGCATTGGCTGGAGTGGTGTAAAGCTCGCTGCCATTGGCCTCTGGAGCAGTGGAAACCGCGTTCTCTGGAGTGATGAATCACGCTTCACCATCTGGCAGTCCGACAGATGAATCTGGGTTTGGAGAATGCTACCTGCCTGGAGAACGCTGCCTGCATGAATGCATAGTGCCAACTATTAAGTTTGATGGTGGAGGAATAATGGTCTGGGGCTGTTTTTCATGGTTCGGGCTAGGCCCCCTAGTTCCAGTGAAGGTAAATCTTAACGCTACAGCATACAATGACATTCTTGACGATTCTGTGCTTCCAACTTTGTGGCAACAGGCCCTTTCCTGTTTCGGCATGAAAATGCTCCCCGTGCACTAAGCGAAGTCCAAACAGAAATGGTTTGTCGAGATCAGTGAGGAGGAACTTGACTGGCTTGCACAGAGCCCTGACCTCAACCCCATCGAACACCTATGGGATGAATTGGAACACTGACTGCGAGCCAGGCCGAATCGCCCAACATCAGTGCCTGACCTCACAAATGCTGTCGTGGCTGAATGGAAGCAAGTCCCCGTATCAATATTCCAACATCTAGTGGAAAGCCTCCCCGTAGCAGCAAAGGGGGCACCAACTCTATATTAATGCCCATGATTTTGGACTGAGATGTTCGACAAGCACATGTCCACATACTTTTGGCCATGTAGTGTAAATGGCTTCTGTGGAAATATAAACAACTTATTATCGTGGGTTCAATAAAGAGTAATTTAAATTTAAAAAATGCACAGCACTTGAGGATTGTTATTTATTCTTTTCCCTTTCTTCAAGCTGTCAATATGACAGCTCCAATTATCTTTTTACTTTATTAGGATTGAAACAATTTGGGAAGTTGGTGCTGTGATGCTGACATTATTGTTAAAATATATATGAGATGTATCCAACAATCCCATTGTTATCACTATACAGTATATTCACTATTTTGTTGCCGGCCCTAAGACAAATTAGTATTTGAAATATCCTTCACTATTTAGTATATAATTCTGTTAAAATAGCAGGTGTATAAGATTTTTTTGCCTGTAGAGAGATTGTATGACACTATTGTGTAAATGAACTATAGAATACAGTTAACTTGATACTTGTTTACTTGAATGTGTTTTCTTTCATCTAAATGTTGAAAGACATTCATTTTTTCAGGGCTGAAATGCCACTCCAAAGCCTTGGAAAGTTAAATCAAGGAACACAGTGTGTGATAAATAACAGCATGTGTGAACTAACTCAAATAGAAACTGTGATTTTCTTTTTTTCCCTTTGTGGTTTCTGATATTGTTGTTCACTTTCTGTAAATGAATCATTTGTGGTGAAAAGGGAAATAGACTGTCAGATCTGTCTTTGGTGAATACAATTGTGAATAAATGTTTGAAAGGAATCAGGGTTTGATTTGGGTGATGTTCTATTCAATGACACACATACAGTAATAAACAGTTACATAACATTTGTTATATAAATGATAACTGTGGATATCATCTTACACGGCACACAATATGACAATACAACCATACTAATAGAGTAATAGGCCTAGGTCTTGATTTGAATGGGTTATGATGAGGTCATAAAGACAGTTGTACTATGGTACGAACTACATGTCGTGGTCTTTTCAATCAAGGGGTATATTTCATTAGTTGAAATGACCAGACACGTACAGACTGTGGCTTTAATAGGCTAAAGTAATATACTGTTATGTAATAGTAATGTACTAGTAATGTAATGATGATCATACACTGAATAATCTAGTGGCATAGATAGGTATGTAAAAAGATCAAATCATATTTTTGATGGATGTAAGAAAAAAAAGTAGATTATTTATATCAACGTGACTTTTCTGGCAAAATAAAATGGAGTTTGAAAGAGAAAGGAGATAGCCCCCTCTTTATTCTCCCGAGTGGCGCAGGGGTCTAAGGCACTGCATCTCAGTGCTAGAGGTGTCACTACAGACCCTGGTTTGATTCCAAGCTGTATCACAACTGGTGGTGATTGGGAGTTCCATAGGGCAGCACACAATAGGCCTACCCCATAGGCCTATGAGGTAGGCCATCATTGTAAATAAGAATTTGTTCTGAACTAACTTGCCTAGTTAAT
Source organism: Oncorhynchus tshawytscha (assembly GCF_018296145.1). NCBI lineage: Eukaryota > Metazoa > Chordata > Actinopteri > Salmoniformes > Salmonidae > Oncorhynchus > Oncorhynchus tshawytscha. The sequence continues at coordinate 11,313,800 of NC_056448.1, forward strand.
TAAAGGTTAAAAAAAAAAAAAAAATGAAACTGTTCTTGGGAAAGCCGGCTGAATCGTTTGTGGACGTTTGCTGCCATCTTGAGGTGAGATTTGAGCAGCACTTAATGCAAACTTCTCCCTTTCATCTGTGGCGATAACTTTGGGGGACACCACAAGCACCCCTGGGTTTTTCATTCCTAATATGAACCTTTACGGAAACAACATAATGGTACTACTGTAGGCTATTTCAAGTCAATAATGGGTATGGATCGGTGATAGCAATGTCACAAGAAATATGAGATCAAATTCAACATGTGTGTTTTCTTGTCAAAGGTGTAGATACACATAAATAAAGGAGCAGGGCAGGCCATCTACATACTATAGTTAAATATCTACCGGTATGTAGACTGCATCATAGCTAGCATTTCCTTCAAAAGTTGACCCAACTCTGGCCGATGCTCTGGCTGACAAAGCACCCGCAGAAGGTAAAACCAGATAAAACCATTCGTACTTACATGAAATATCCATATTTACCACATTTCAACTTGTGTTTGTATTAAGGTAGCCTTATATAGTTGAAACCAGAGAGGAAAAGCCTCAGAGATGCTGTTGCTGAAACGTTGGTTGGCAACGAGAATTATGTCAGACTCCACCGAAAATCGAAGAGCGCGACTTTTTCAACAACATCCTTCCTAAATAGAATTATATCCCGAGGACAACAGCTACTGGCCAGGCTAGCTAGCGCCGAAACAGTTTTAAACTAGTTAGCTATTTGTATCTGGTTGCAAAATTGTTTTGCCGGTAAATTATGAATGAACTTTGTTACTTGCTCTCAGTGTCCATTTGTTAAACGTTAAATAAATCAAATCCGTTCTCTGCTTGCTTGCTAGCTAACCCGTTAGCTGAAGTTAGCTAACAACGATCTTTTGCCAGGTCTCTAGCTAACTGAATACACAGCTGGCCCATCCATGTTAATGGGATGCCAAGCGTGAGGAAGACATCAAATAAAGGTAAGACAGAAAGTAAAAGTATTTATTTGTTTATTGATTTTCTGAAATCAGACCTGTTCAATCGATTATGTCAGTTCGCACACTTTCGCTTTCTTCCACAAGAGATCAACAGCTCTTGTTTGGGCATGTTAATACCTTGATAGATTCATGTCTGTTGACTCCTTTGCCATTTTCCCTATTTCCATCAATGTTATGCTTATTAAATTAACTTTCTTATTGTTCATTATTTGTCATAGGTAGAATCTTACTTGAACTACCTACCTGTCAATCAAAGGTAAGTGTGAATGTGGGTGCTTGTGGGTGCATGCAGCAGGAGACAACACCAACATATCTGGAATTCTCTGCTACCATGGTGGTCATCATGCTTCTATTTTTTAGAGAACCAATTTAAAGTAACTGTTCTGTGTGTGTGCGCTCGTGTGTGTGTGTGTGTGTGTGTGTGTGTGTGTGTGTGTGTTGATGGTTGTTGAGCCAAGCACTGATAGGTTTTCATGTCAGCCCAAATTCCAAATATCTTTAAAAAAAAGTTTTACATCAAATAATGCAATTCATACACAACGACTATGTATGTATTTGAATTATCATTATGCTAGTTATGTTATTTTATTAACTGCTTACATTGGTTTAGCTGGTGACATACTCAAGGATGACCTCGTCCTCCAAAATATTTACAGCAGCTGTGTGGAACGGATGGTATCGGTGTATAGTAGTAATGCAGAAAGCGGCGGAAGTAACTGGGTTGCTGGCTATGGTTGCTCCTGCTAGTTGGTTTGGCGCCGGTGGAGGGAGTTATTCCTGCAGCAGTTCTTCCGGTCGGCATTTTGTTCTGCAAGAGAAGGAGGAGAGTCTGAGTGGATCCCTTTTATCACCGCGTCAATAGTATTTCTGTTTTTCACATTTGATTGTTTTCCGAAACCCTTTGGAATTTAAACTCATCTTCTGCCGGTGTTGGGGATAAACCGGTGCAAGGACTGGTTATGGGAATGTTTGCCCCTCTCCAAGCATAGATGTTTGCAGTGAGAAGGAAGAACGAACCCTCCCGAACCGGATTATTGTTGTTATATTATTACTCGGAGGAGCTGTTCGAGCGATAGAACGGAGAGGGAGCTAGAGACACGGATCCAACCCCCTTGCAACCATTTCTTTTTATCAACACATCCAGAGGTAAATATGATTGTACAATATAGATTTAGGAGTACCATAACAAAACAATTCCGATCGGCTACACGGGTGTTGTTTATATTCAGTGAAACTGGATAGACGTTGTGGAATGCACCGATATGTGTTTTTAACATTTATGTTGCCTTGTATCCGCTCATATAGGCGTCGGGTCGGGGTTACGCTTCCTCAGGCGAGTCCGAGGTCCAGTTAGCAAGCTAATAGGCCGATGTAGGCCATTGAAACTGAAAATAAAATCCTAATCCGCACGCGCAATCATGATAACAAACCAAAAGGGATGGTCATACGGTTGCAAAGGAATGATTATGTGTGGGCGAGTCAAGGCAAACATGGATTCGGTTGCAGTCTCGGTAGCTAACGTTGACTAGCTAGCCATAGCTAACTTTTGTTAGCTATCAAAGGTTAGAATAATATAGCTAACTAGCTGCTACAGTATGTGCGTAGTGTTACCTAGCTAGTTAACGTTACTTGTTAGCTATTTAGACAAAACTAACAAGTGTAACTTCAGTGTTTTCTCAGCAGGGTAATGTTTTCTGACGTTTTATGCTGGAGTCAGATGTTCTGAGAAATAGGCTCTTGCTATCCAATGCTACACACTAGCTAGTGGCTAGTATATTTTTTTGCAATGTCAACTAAACTGGTTTAAACGTTTGCCTAATAACTGTGCAAGCTTGCTATTCACCGTTTTGAGGCTACCAAATTGTACACATTAAGCATAATTGACCTAGTCGCTTATAAAGTAATAGCTGCATATGTATTATCCACCAAGTTATCTAGCTAGCTACAATCTATCAAATGGAATCATCAGATACACCACAGAGATTTAACATAACAATATGTGATGAGACCACCCCTTGTCTAGTTGATAACATGTTAAACATACCTATAGCTATTCCCTTTGCATAGGATTGGCAACTTCAACCAACTTAGATTAATTTGTTTACAAGGAAATTAGCAATCTATCCAATGTTGTAGATATTAATGTAACTTGATAAAGCAAATAAATATAGCTACCTTGCTTGGAAAGCTTGCTAGATCATCAGGAAAAGGGATGTGAAAAACTGGGTTATTGTAAGACACAAACATGAATAAATCAGGGCTATGTTAGACTATTGCGTAGCTGATGAAAAGAAAGTTGATTAAATACATTGGACCCTAATTGGTGTTGGGTGAGCAATTAGCAGCCTACTGTATCTGACCGATTACTGTGTTGCCAGAGAGAGTGACAGATGTGCGGCTATGTTGTCAGCCAGAGCAGCAGAGAGAATAATCATGTCTGTAATCATGCATCCAGCTTGTCACACGGTTATCCTTCAATCTAGGTGATCATAGTTAAACTATAGGTGAGCTAACTAACTATGTACACATCCAGCTAACATTACTCAAGGAGCAAGTCTCTGTTGCTGACTATGTTTAGCCTCCTGACTAGAAAATTATGCTTAGAAGGCCCTCTCAACTGACTAAGTCAGCAACATTAGCAAGTCAGCTCTCATTAACTAGTTTTTACTTTTTTGCACTGCTCTGTAAATTGGTGCTGGTGAATGAGGTAACTGACTAGGTTAGGTTGTAACTAGTCTAAAGATTCAGACCGTACGGTCACTGTAATTAGATCTTCCCTGTAAGGTCTGAATTAGAGGTCGGCCTATTATGATTTGTCAATGCCGATACCGATTATTGGAGGACCCAAAAAAGCCGATATCGATTAATCAGACGATTAAATAAAATGTATTTTTATTTGTAATAATGACAATTACAACAATACTGAATGAACACTTATTTTAACTTAATATAATACATCGGTAAAAATAAATTTAGCCTCAAATAAATAATGAAACATGTTCAATTTGGTTGAAATAATGCAAAAACAAAGTGTTGGAGAAGTAAAAGTGCAATATGTGCCATGTAAAAAAGCTAACGTTTGAGTTCCTTGCTCAGAACATGAGAACATATTAAAGTTGGTGTTTCCTTTTAACATGAGACTTCAATATTCCAAGGTAAGAGGTTTTAGGTTGTAGTTAATATAGTATTTATAGGACTATTTCTCTCTCTAACATTTGTATTTCATTAACCTTTGACTATTAGATGTTCTTATGGGCACTATAGTATTGCCAGTGTAACAGTATAGCTTCCATCCCTCTCCTCACCCCTACCTGGGCTCGAACCAGGAACACATCGACAACAGCCACACTCAAAGCAGCGTTACCCATCGCTCCACAAAAGCGGTGGCCCTTGCAGAGCAAGGGGAATAACTACTCCAAGTCTCAGAGCGAGTGATGTTTGAAACGCTATTAGCAGACACCCAGCTAACTAGCTAGCCATTTCACATCGGTTACACCAGCCATTAGGCTGATAGGCTTGAAGTCATAAACAGCGCTGTGCTTACGAGCCTGCTGCTACCTACCATCGCTCAGTCAGACTGCTCTATCAAATCATAGACTTAATTATAACATAATAACACACAGAAATATGAGCCCTTGGTCATTAATATGGTAAAATCCGGAAACTATAATTTCGAAAACAAAACGTTTATTATTTCAGTGAAATATAGAACCGTTAGATAAAATACAGAACGGGTGGAATCCCTAAGTCTAAATATTCTTGTTACATTGCACAACCTTCAATGTTATGTCATAATTATGTAAAATTCTGGCAAATTAGTTCGCAAAGAGCCAGGCTGCCCAAACTGTTGCATATACCCTGACTCTGCATGCAATGAACGCAAGAGAAATGACACAATTTCACCTGGTTAATATTGCCTGATAAACTGGATTTCTTTTAGCTAAATATGCAGGTTTAAAAATATATACTTCTGTGTATTGATTTTAAGATTGGCATTGGTGTTTATGGTTAGGTACAGTCATCCAACGATTGTGCTTTTTTTCGCAAATGTGCTTCTGTTAAATCATCCCCCAGCATTGCATCGATTATATGCAACGCAGGACACGCTGGATAAACTAGTAATATCATCAACCGTGTGTAGTTATAACCAGTGATTATGATTGATTGTTTTTTCTAAGATAAGTTTAATGCTAGCTAGCAACTTACCTTGGCTTCTACTGCATTTGTGTAACAGGCAGGCTCCTCGTGAAGTGCAATGAGAGGCAGGTGGTTAGAGCGTTGGTCTAGTTAACTGTAAGGTTGCAAGATTGGATCCCCCGAGATGACAAGGTGAAAATCTTTCGTTCTGCCCCTGAACAAGGCAGTTAACCCACTGTTCCTAGGCCGTCATTGAAAATAAGAATATGTTCTTAACTGACTTGGCTAGTTAAATAAAGGTATACAAAAAATCTGTAAAATTGGCGCCCAAAAATACCTATTTCCGATTGTTACGAAAACTTGAAATCGGCCCTAATTAATCGGCCATTCAGATTAATCGGTAGACCTCTAGTCTGAATGGTAGGCAGCTGTGATCAGAACACCGTGGAGATGGTGCGAAATATGGCTCGGACAATGTACCTAAAATCCAGGGATGTGAGAGGGCGCTGTACTCCTAATTATACCATTATTCAAAACGATACACTGAGAAGACTGAAATTCTGCTTGTTTTGAATTAAACTGCCATTTTTGTCAGCATGCTAGCTAATGCTAAAGCAGCCCATTGGATTTGACAACACTTCCAGTAGCTACTCATCCCAATGCTAGGCGTTGCATTTTCACGGAATCGAATGGGCTACTATAGCGTTAGCTAGCCTAGCATGCTGCCAAAAACAGCAGTTTAATTAAAAAACTAGCAGTATGCCAATCTTCTCGATTCACCATTCATAATTTCAGGATAATTAGGAGTACAGTGACATATTCCATCCTTGGATTGAGGTTGGTTTTCCAAGCCATATACCGCTCTGGCTGTCCACATGTCGGTATAGCACCATTCCGACTAGAGAGAAGAAATTAACAAGTCGGATTCTGTCAAGGTGGTAACTAGCTAGCTAACTGGCTAGATGGTTAAGCATCACTGGGATAAAGCAGAAATACAATTCCGCACCATTCAACTTCGCTAGCTAGATGGCTAATTTGGCCAATGCTAGGCATGTAGCTCAGTAGGTAGAGCATAGTGCTTGTAAGGCCTGGGTAGTGGGTTTGATTCCCGGGACCACCATACATGTATGCACGTGTAATAGTAAGTCGCTTTGGGTAAAAATGTCTGCTAAATGGAATGTATTATATATGTTATTATAATATATTAAATAGTTAGTTCTGCAGCTAATGCTAGGTAGTTACCTAAAAAAGCTTGTGTGCACACCGTAGCTAAATTAGCAACCTCATTATTTATGCCCCATGTTTACTTAGTAGTGCATGCAAATGATGGCAAAGATCACCCGTCTAAAATGCGGCCGGGAAGATGACTTTCTTGCTAATGGAAACGTAGTATGTTGCTCGCTACTAGCTAGCACTTAATGCATGGATACCGTGTCTAACTTAACTTGAGTATAGCTACTTTTTCAATGTTATCGAATTCATCTACCAAGTACACGAGCAAGCTAAATGACCCATTATCTGTGGAAAATGTTGTGACTATCCCATAAGACTGAAATTTGTTTACAGCGTTGGCTTTTCATTTACCAACATATTTTAGTCTACACATACAGGCTGCAGGTCTGCTGTATTCACGGCAAATGTAGTTGTATTAAAGTAGGTGTAAAAGTTTTGTATAGACTAGTTGATTATGGGGGAATGTTACTGCTTGAATGATGGTTATCGACCAGAAAGAAATACACATTAAAATAATAGTAACAACTATAGTAGTAGGAAATTTCCCATGAGCACCAACATGTGAAGTTCATAGGAGCACATCAAATTGGGTGTCAAATGACCAGAGTCTATACTTTTTTTTCTGGTCAAACTGGTGGAAAAGGGTTTTTAGAAAACATCTATCAGAAAGTCTTAAACGGTATTAGAAATGCATCAAAACATACATGTTGAAGTAAAGATCTCTGCCAACTAATATCAACACTTATATTTGGATACATTTAGATACATTTTTCTGCCTTCTGTAAGTTTAAGGAACATTACCATGTGCCTTGAAATCCCGTTACCAAAAACCCACATATCTTATTTAAAAAATGTCTCTCCCTTATGAGGAGGGAGGATAATAAAAGTTCACAGAAGTAACAAGTAAAGGTAGACCTATCAATTAGTTAGTGTTTTTACTAGAGGTCGACGGATTTTTGATTTTTCAATGTCGATACCGATTATTGGAGGACCAAAAAAAGCCGATGCCGATTAATCAGCAGTTCGTTTGTGTGTGTGTAATAATGACAATTACAACAATACTGAATTAACACTATTATTTTAACTTAATATAACACATAAAATAAATCAATTTAGTCTCAAATAAATAATGAAACATGTTGCAATAATGCAAAAACACAGTGTTGGAGAAGAAAGTAAAAGTGCAATATGTGCTAATGTTTAAGTTCCTTGCTCAGAACATGAGAACATATGAAAGCTGGTGGTTCTTTTTAACATGAGTCTTCAATATTCCCAGTTAAGAAATTTTAGGTTATAGTTATTATAGGAATTATAGACTATTTCTCTCTTTGTTAAATCATTGCCCGTTTGGCGAAGTAGGCTGTGATTCGATGATAAATTAACAGGCACCGCATTGATTATATGCAACACAGGACAAACTAGTTAAACTAGTAATATCATCAAACATGTGTAGGTAACTAGTGATTATGTTAAGATTGATTGTTGTTTTATAAAATAAGTTTAATTCTAGCTAGCAACTTAGCTTGGCTCCTTGCTGCACTCGCGTAACACGTGGATTGCAATGTAATCGGCCATAATTAATCGGCCATGCAGATTTAATCGGTCGATCCTCTAGTTTTTATTGATATCAATTTTGTTTATGAATTATTAAGTGATTAAAGCAAAAAAAATCTGTTACCAAATCAGTAACGGAATTTCAGAAAATGTGGTAATGGAATTTTTGCAATTGAGTTGGCTACAATAGAAAATAATAGTAGTCACAAACCACAGTTGGGTTCACAAGTTCGGACAGTATAGGACAGTAAAGAAAAGTAGAGTATAGTTCAGTACAACACAGGAGTTCAGTATGGTACACAGTAGAGCACACTAGAGTTGAGTATGCTATAATCTACTGAATTGTACTCTACAGTACTGAACTATACTTTACTGTATTGTACTGAACTCTACTGTTCTGTGCTGTACTCTACTGAGCTCTACTGTTCAGAGATGTACTGTACTCTACTGAGCTCTACTGTGCTGCACATGGATGTCCAAACTTGTAAAACATAGAGCTCTATGATTGGTTCAGATTTGGTACGGTCAGGACCAACCAAATTTGGTCTTGTTTGGGTGCAGAGCTCATTAGAATAATAGCATAATTATTCTTGTGTAGAATAATACCCAAATATGCAAAGGAGGATATTGCATATTTATACCTTTTGTGTACCTATTTAGGATACATCACCATGAAGAGAATGACATTCGTATTTATGCGTTTGTTAGGGCTGACCACATTTAGTTGACTAGTTGATTGTTTGGTCGATAGGCTGTTGGTCGACTGAGATTTCATTAGTCGAGCAATCATAAATATATATACATATTTCACGGCGCACTAGACAGCCGTCTGATTCATGCCTGTCTCAGTGGACTAATCCATTGCTGAGGCCACGGGGATGGAACAGTCCATCGCTCTGACATATGCTACTGAAAATGTATATGGTTATATTATTTAAGAACAATGGTGCAACACTAATAAAAAATATATATTTTATAACAAATGCGGTTTTCCCCGCATTGGATAGCGGTTGCTGTCTGCGGTTCTGAAACAATCTTTGGTGCGCTGTTGAATGGCCGCCTTTTCCAAGACCATGTTGCTATGTGCATAATAGCAAAGTTAACCAGCATAATGGTGTTGAGAACAATGCGGCGGAGGCAGCAGTGGAGTGAGGCGTTTTAAATGTCTATGAAAATTGAGGAGAGAGGAAATCCCAACTTAATTAGGTCTATAATCAATAACCTATCTGTTAAATGTGCCTGGCTTTATAAATCATATATATATATCTACAGAAATAAGACACATCCTGCTTCTGTTGCGTGTTTGAGTTTGTTAAATAGCCTACTGATTCCGTGAGCTCCAAGCCTCACGCCACTGCAACACTCAAAAGCAATTTCACAAGTTAAAAAATCAACTCTTTGCTAGGATTTATATCTCTGGTATAGGCTGCTTTTAATTTATTTAGTTGTTTACACTGTTCCAAACGGTCAGAAAGATGATCATATTGTAATCAGGGCCTATAATTAACACCCGCCAAATGCAGGTAGATTTTGGCATTGGTGGGTAAAGATGTCTATTTCACCAGCCACGTTGGCCGGTGGTCAGGGCTCCACAGTGGGAGCATTTCACTCACATTTGTGGATAAAAATAGTCAAGTGTGATCACATTTATAGAAAATAAATGCTGCAGTAGCTGTTTTCAAAGTATTTCTGTTGTATAGTTTCATAGCTGGTAAATTAATTGCACAAAATCAAAGAACTACAAATCCTATATAGCCTTCTACCTCGCTCTGCAATGCTGGGGGCTGGGATAAAAAATAAACTAAAAATATAGGACAAAACACACATCACAACAAGAGAGACACCACAACACTACATAAAGAGAGACCTAAGACAACAACATAGCATGGCAGCAACACATGACAACACAGCATGGTAGCAACACAACATGACAACAACATGGTAGCAGCACAACACAATGTTCAAACATTATTGGGCACAGACAACAGCACAAAGGGCAAAAAGGCAGAGGCAACAATATATCACGCGAAGCAGCCATAACTGTCACTAAGAGTGTCCATGATTGAGTCTTTGAATGAAGAGATTGCGATAAAACTGTCCGGTTTGAGTGTTTTTTGCAGCTCATTTCAGTCGCGGGTGTTGTATGTGGAGGATGAGGGCTGCAGTAGATATTTCAGATAGGGAGGAGTGAGGCCTAAGAAGGTTTTATAAATGAGCATCATCCAGTGGGGTTTGTGCCTGGTATACAGAGATGACCAGTTTACGGAGGAGTATAGAGTGCAGTGTTGTGTCCTATAAGGAGCATTGTGGCAAATCCGATGGCTGAATGGTAAAGAACATCTAGCCGCTTAAGAGCACCCTTCCCTGCCTATCTATAAAGCACGTGAAGAACTAACTGAAATATTCATTTTCGGAAGCGCTGCGCACAGGCATAAAAGTTGGTCTAATTTACTTGAAAGGAAAGTCTACTGAAGTGAGACTTTGTCCTTGTATTTCTTGGCTATTTACATTGTTTGTTCACAATCTAGGTTGTTTCTCTATGTTTGAGATAAACTGCTAGGGAAGAGAAGACAACGCTTGTAATAGTCAGACTCAAATCACGATAACCTCCCTGAACATTTCTCTGTGATATTTTAGTTAAAAGTCTTGGGTCAAATAAATAAATTGTATCAATATACACACATTACTTCTTACTAGTAATACATTTATTGTTTTAGAAACATTACAAAGCATGCGTTTTCTTGGTGTAATTTTAGCGGGCTGGTGGACCAAAACATTTATTTTATGCTACGATTGTAACCTAACAGCACCTGTTTTTGTTACACACTACGCACGCAGCTCTCGCTCCTACACCCTCCTTTTCTTGGCCTCCTTCTTATTGTTATTATTACAATTGTTATTACGATCATTGTTATTATAATAATAAGTAATGTCATTATCATTAGTAGTCTTATGGCCTAAGAGGGCATCGTACAATCATTCATTTATTTGTTCATGTCATCACACAGCATACAAGTCATTCATGTTTTGAAATGCAATCAAGTATTTTAGTTTGATATAACAAAGGGATTCTCGAATAATTAGCCAAAACAACAAATGAACTGCAACATGTCAGCAATTGCATTCACGGATGCATGCAACTGTTTTTAGTCTTTGCAGTAATAATTGCATTAAAAAAAATCCCCGTTAGAACACTCTCTGGTACACGTAATTTATTTAGCATTATTTACACTGTTCCAATTAGAGGTCGACTGATTATGATTTTTCAACGCCGATACCGATTATTGGAGGACCAAAAAAGCCGATACCGATTAATCGGCCGATGTTTTTTTTGTTGTTGAAAAAAACATGTATTTGTAATAATGACAATTACAACAATACTGAATGAACACTTATTTTAACTTAATATAATACATCAATAAAATCAATTTAGCCTCAAGTAGATAATGAAACATGTTCAATTTGGTTTAAATAATGCAAAAACAAAGTGTTGGAGAAGAACGTAAAAGTGCAATATGTGCTATGTAAGAAAGCTAACGTTTCAGTTCCTTGCTCAGAACATGAGAACATATGAAAGCTGGTGGTTCCTTTTAACATGAGTCTTTAATATTCCCAGGTAAGAAGTTTTAGGTTGTAGTTATTATAGGACTATTTCCCTCCTCTACCATTTGTATTTCATTAACCTTTGACTATTGGATGTTCTTGTAGGCACTTTAGTATTGCCAGTGTAACAGTATAGCTTCCGTCCCTCTCCTCGCTCCTCCCTTGGCTCGAACCAGCAACACAACGACAACAGCCACCACATCGAAGCAGCGTTAACCATGCAGAGCAAGGGAAACAACCACCCCAAGGCTCAAACAACTCACCCCAAGGCCCAGTCTAAGGCACTCGCTGGCTCAAGTCATTTGTGTGTCTTAATTATTTAATCAAACGGTGTGTTTAAAGTATCAAACAAGCTCAGTGCATATAGTTGATTTTATATGGAAAAATACACAAACAATTGGTCGAAAGAACAGACTACTTTCGGGCGACCAAGATTTCTTTGTAGTGCAGATCAGGGACACATGATGACATTCTGTTACCGCAGTTCCGTTACCATGTGTAAATCCAGTTCACTTACTCTCGTTCAATAACCAACAGAGATTTTTTGAAAGCCATTGTGTCATGTTATAGAGGACACCCCATTCTTTCTGCAGACATCGTTGAATCTTACTTCAGAGTTTAATTCAGAGCAGATATTTTACACGTTTTTGGAAAACATGGGCACATAATTAAGGAATTATGTTACCAAACTTTTCATCTGCTCAGTTCTTCCAGTAAATGTGTTTTTGTCAAATGTTCAGTGTAATTTGTTAAAAGTAGTCCTTGTGCAGAGAGTTGTATGATTTTGTTAAACTTTGAAATCAATGGTTTTTGTTTGCCATACAATTTAAATGGAATTCAATTACCATGGAATTGCCCAGTAGCTAGCTGCAAATTCACAGTTAGAGAGCATATCTGTTTTTTTTTGTTGCCTGATTCCGTTTTCTGTTTTATTTTTCCAGGTTTCAGTTTCCGCTCTCAAAATCACACTTAAAAAAATAAAAGGATGTTCTTAGTGCACAACAATGCTTAAATCACATCAGAAGACCACAACAATTGAAGAAATGTTGTTTTTGGGTGGAGTTGCCCTTTAATTCAACTGTACACCAACCTGAGACGGTTGTTTGGTAAGCGATGTTTCTGTAGCACTCGTGATTGAGAAGGTTTTTTGGAAAGCCTTTCCATCTACCAGAAGACTTGTCAATACATTAAAGTCATTGCTAACGGCTATAGAAAGTCGTAGACAAACGTGCACTCACAGACAGGGGCCTTTCCTCAATTGGATTTGCTCATCTCCTGTGTCCTCTCTCGGACCTCTCTCACCTCATTTTGAAAAAGGTCAGAGGTAATCGAAGAGAGCCGGTGAACGAGGACGGAAGTGCGCTTGTTTGAAATGAAACGGTCCTTACATGGTTTGATCGTAAAGTAATAAAAACAAATGTTTTTTGTAGTTGTGCAAGACATTTTTATAGATAAAACAATAAGTAGAATATGTTTTTTGAAACGTGTGCATGGTTTTCTCCTCTGTGGCAGATATCATAACTTCTCCGCGGTAGGACACATTTTATAGGGCGCTACATATGAAGTCAAGTGTTTTCAAGAAGATCTTGCAGCGCCAGAGAAATTGCCTTCCTTCCCTAAACCAGATAATCCTATATGCTGCTTGCTCGTCTACCTTCCTACCCAACCAGCACAGCTTCAGAGTGACCATGAGCATTTGGGTCCGGAAAGGGGTAGCTGTTTACATTTACGCATGCATGGGTTCACACCTCTTCCTAGGATTATCAAGGTACTACCCCAGTAACCACTGGGGTAGTACTGTGCCATGTCAAGTCATCTAGGCCTATTGCTATGTGTTGCCGTTCCTGGTCTCTACTGTCAGTCTGGTGTTGATCATGCTATAGGGATATAATTACTCCTCTTGTTGCCTTCTCTGACAGTGGCTGTCTTGTCGGTGGCCAAGGATAATAGTAGTGAATGATAATGAGGTGTTCCGTCCAAATGCAAGAAGTGCACACACTTTTTAAATGCACTGGGTTTCACTCAGTCCTACTCAAAAACACTCTCTGCGTGCTTCAAAGCCACTGCATTATCAGTAGGAAAGGATCTGACTATTTTGTATGGTCTGTTTTTGATGACACCCCTGGAACTTGTCAGAGTAAGGGCACCACCAGTACTGTACTCGGTTTTTTTCAATTCCTTCTCCCCACTGATGCATGTCTGCTAATGTGTTCTACCAGTGTGTTTGCTCTAGCAGCCATTGACCAATTTCCCCATGTAGCCTATTTCACCATGCGCACAACAAGTAGCCTATTTCTCCATCTGCACAACAAGTAGCCTATTTTACTTCACATGCCATTTCATTAATTGATGTTTCTATTGCTCCTGTTTCGTTAATGGAAAATGCCTAGGTCATATTTCTAATGCAAGTAAAACCTTGAGCTGCTGCCTGAGTGAAAGTTGTCAGTGAGTGTTGTGTGAGTTTTATATCCTTGTACTAACCAGTGTAACCCTCCGTATCCTGTTGCACTACTTTCACATCTGTGTCATTCCCCTCAGCCTTAGCTTAACAATGGTGCCTAATTAATATAGCCCCGTTAGTTCATCCCTGAGAATTCTTCCTCCATCACTTTGACTTTTGATATGAAAGCCCCTGATTCTATGTTCACCAAGGCTTTGGTTTAACATGCGCCGGCTCTTCTGAGCAGTGTTGCACATTGAGGAGTGTTGTGTGATATTGTGAATTGTCCATCTCTCGTTGCCGCTGGCTGTTCTAATGAAGCCCTCTGTGTTCTGCAGCGGTCGGGAGATGTGAGGAACAGTCGGAGAGCGACGACATTGAGCAAACCTGTGCATCGACACGACTCCCCCACCCCCATCTTCAGCATGAATGGGGATATGCCTCATGTTCCCATTACTACTCTTGCTGGGATCGCTAGCCTTACAGACTGTAAGTATTACACTGCCACTCACATATTTACTGATATGGTGGATTCCTGGAAAGCAAGTGAAACGATGGTGGTGGGGCCAAGCTATTTTTGATGTACCGAGTCTACTGACATTTATTCCCGCTGCAAGCTTTTTTATACTAATACATCTTTAGTATACAACGCTGTTTTCAAAATGTATACAATCCTTTAAACAATAGTACATCACAACCATTTTGCTTGCTTTATGGTCAGTGCTGCCTTGCCGCAAAGCTCATTTATTGGTATTTAGATTATTAATTTACCAAGTTAGCCTGATTTTGAATTGAGCTTTGTTTGATTACTCCTTTTTTTCCCCCTTGTTGTAATAAAGCATTAATGTTCACTACATGAATATTGCAGTCTTGGTATTTAGGACACTCCTACAACTGAGTATGATTGATGGTACTTTTCCATAGCCCTTGCTTTAGAATTACATTGGTAGTGGAATATGATATATAGTGCCCATATCAAGAAAGTATCCACCTTTGCACATTTTGTTGCCTTAGTGCCTCAACTTTCAATGCAATTCATTACACAGTGGTTAAGTGTCCAAGCCTGGATGTAAATGTCTCTGGGTTACAAATCTAGGCAAACATTCTGTGCATGCGTGGCACGTGTTTACATTGTTCGTGGCCATTTGCCTGAGTTTGACAGTTCATAAGGTTGTAGCTAGTAGTCCAGTAGCTAGGTAGCTTGAATACAGATATGACCTCTGACGACGAGCCACGAGGCTGAAACGTTGGCACAAAATAAACAAGTGTCTTTGCAAGTACAGTGTGCCAGGGCATCGTTTCTTTGAATTATTACTCAGGATTTCCTATCCACCTGCCAAACAGTCCCTAGATTTGAATTTCGCTTTTAGGTTTTTGTCCTGCCAATAAGTGGATTTCTCTCAACGTAATGTCTTTATCAGACTGCAGAAGGATTTGCTCTATTATTTAGCCTCTGCTTTTCTCTCTTCATTTTCTTTTGATCCTGCCAAGTTTACCGATAACAAGCATACCTGTTATATGATGCCGCCACCACAACAGGTGTGGACTAGAGTCACATGACTTGGACTCGAGTCTGACTGGAGTCACATTTGAGCCTCAAGACTTGGGATTAGACTTTGACTTGAGACTGATGACTTAAAATGATTTGGCCAGGTTTTGTATAACATTTTGCCACTCATTTTGAGGAAGAGTCTCGGTGGATTACTCGCCACTCAGCCAGAGACAGTAGTAACAGCAATTTGCAACAGATTGACGAATGGAATGCCCTCTGATTGGACCAGCAAACTGTCAATCCACACAGGTCTGGTGAGCTAGCCAACAGATTGCTGATTTGCTGTACAGCGCAAATGTCAAATTGTAGGGAGGGAGGATTGCCATAAATGGGTAACACTTTATTTGGATACTCCATCTGTAGATGCTCTACAGACTATCACTTCAACTAACTAACTATCTACTAGCCCTAACCTTAACTTTTACCCTTACCCTAAGTGTTACCCTAACAAGCAGTTGCTTATCAACAAGTAGTTTGTTGATAGTATCCTTCTGTCTTTAATATTGTTGGTGATCAAGAATATTAAAGACATGCTCCGCAATTTTGGCGACTAGTAAGTACTTTTTAAATCTCCTGCTTTGGGCTGGATGTGCAAATGTCTTGTTCATACATGTGCATAATCTATGAGCAGAATTACTGTTTTACCTCAATTAGCCACAAGGACACGTACATAGAGCCAGCCAGATGGAAAAAGTAGTTTGCCAGGTGCCCCCTGGCCCGGAGGGCAGCGGGGGTCTTGCCCCCCAGGGGTCAAAATGTTTTGCCAAAGTAGCTCTATTTTGGTGGCCTCTGGTACATTCTAATGGCTTGATTCCATCCAAAATAGGATACATAGAGAAATTATTTACTTCCCAGATTGGAACAATTTGTTGGGGTATTGTGTAGAAAGACATGACTTTACAATTTAAATGACAAAAAACTTTCAGTGTATTGTTAGTTGTTTTGGATATCATCTAGGCCTATTTGATCAGGACTACTAAGCCTTTTTAAAAACATTTAATCTGTCTTTTCTTGATTAGTCTTATTTACAGTTTTACTGCAAGATATGAATTGCCACAATAATGTTTGTTCTTGAAATTATGTAATTTATTACAACTGAAAAAGTAGCTATATAGACCACATTATCTTGAAAAATCTATTAAAGGTCAAATATATAAAACAAATAAAAGAGTTATATCAGTCTTAAGTATTATATCTTTCTGATTTGCATAACCTAAATGATTGAAACATTGTACATTTTAGGTATGGTTAGTTTTTGCCTGGTTCTGTTTTGTTCTTTCCGAAATTCTGTTTTCTCCGTTGAGTTTTTCCAGGTTTATGGTTTTCGCTCTAAAAATCACACTTTTTTTTATAGAACATCCACTGTTGTTGTTTTTCTAAGTCCACAACAATGCTTACACCACGTCAGGAGCTAACGTTTGAGGCCTGGGAAAAATTTAAGTATTTTTGATTTTTGGGTGTAGTTGCCCTTTAATTCAAGTGTGCACCTAGCACAAGAGGCTGTTGTTTAGAAGTGTTTTTGTAGTGCACGTGATGGCCGAGTTTGCAAAGGAAATACCCACTGGATTGATTAAAATAATAAATATATCCTTCTGCCAGGTAAGCAAAGGCTACTTTGTAGTTCATATTTAAATGAGAAGGTTTTGGGAAAGCCTTTCCATTTACCAGAAGACTGTTTTCATTCGCATCATCGCTAACGGCTACAAAAAGTGGTAGACGTACACACCAGACACAGACAGGAGCATGCTTGTTGCCTCTTTAGAAAGTTGCAGGAAATACGAATCACTGATGCGTTCTGTTCATGTCTTATGACAAACTTGGGCAAATTAATTAATTTTCAATACATTTACATTGCCTTAAGGAAGTGTTCACACTCCTTTACTTTTTCCACATTTTGTTGTTTTACAGCCTGAATTTTGACAATACCCCATAATGTCAAAGTGGTATTTAGATTGTATAACATTTTTGAGATTAATAAAAAATGAAAAGCTGAAATGTATTGAGTGAACAAGTATTCAACCTGTTATGTTATGGCAAGCCGAAATACTTTCAGGAGTAAAAATGTGCTTCACAAATGACATAATAAGTTGCATGGACTCATTTTGTGTTCAGTAATAGTGGTTAACATGATTTTTGAATGACTACCCCATCTCTGTACCCCACACATATAATTATCTGTAAGGTCCCTCAATCTAGTAATGAATTTCAAGCACAACGACCAAGGAGGTTTTTCAGTTCCTTGCAAAGAAGGGCACCGATTGGTACATGTGTAGAAAATAATCGTTGCTAGTAGCGCAATGACTGGGAGTATATGGGTAACGCTTGTAAGCAAATCTAACTCTAACTTCCTTCATACTTGACACAGAGACATAATCTGACACATCTGACTTTGGGGAAGTAGACAAAGGGCCTCGTTGCCAAAGTATCCCTTTAAGTAATACTGCAAAAAAATTGGCAAAGAAATGTACTTTTTGTTCTGAATACAAGTGCCATGTTTGGGGCAAATCCAACCCAGCACATCATTGAGTACCACTCTTAATCTTTTCAAGTATGGTGGTGGCTGCATCATATTATAGGTATGCTTGTAGTTTTTTAGGATTAAAAGAAACTGAATAAGGGCCTCCCAAGTGGCACAGCAGTCTAAGGCACTGCAGTGTTGCTGCGTCACTACAGCCTGGTGTTCCACAAGGAGTCGTGATCTAGCGACTCCTTGTGGCGGCCCGGGCGCCTGCAGGCTGACTTCAGTTGAACAGTGTTTCCTCCGACACATTGGTGCAGCTGGATTCTGGGTTAAGTGAACAGGTGTTAAGAAGCGCGGTTTGGCGGGTCTCGTTTCGGAGCATGACGCGACCGTCGCCTCTCCCAAGCCCGTTGGAGAATTGCAACGATGAGACCAGATCGTAATCACGAATTTGGGCTAGAAAAGTGGGGTAAAAATGACAATAAAAAATAAGAAATGGAATACTGCTAAGCATGGGCAAAATCATTTTAGTCTTCTTTCCAACAGACACTGGGAGAAAAATGTACCTTTCAGCAGAACAAGATCCTAAAACACAAGGCCAAATATACACTGCAGTTGCTTTCCAAGATAACTTTAACTAGGCCATTCAGGAACATTTAATGTTTTGACTTAAATCAGCTCGAAAATCTATTGCAAGACTTGAAAATAGCTACGATCAGCAACCATCTTCACAGAGCCTGAAGAATTAGTAAAATAATAATGGGCAAATATTGTACAATCCAGGTGTGCAAAGCTCTTAGACTTACCCCCAAAAAACATACAGCTGTAATTGCTGCCAAAGGTGTTTTTAACATGTATTGTCTCCAATAGGTTGAATACTTATTTAATCAAGATATTTTCATATTAAAAATAAATAATAATAAAATGTTCGTATTTTGTGTAGATCGTCGACCAAAAATTACAATTCAATCCATTTTAATCCTATTTTGTAACACAACAAAATGTGGGGAAAAAGTAAAGGACTGTGAATACTTTCTGAAGGCACTGTAGTTAATTCCCTACTAAGGTCAATACATTTAAAAAATATTGTTGAATTCCGTTTTAATGCCTGGATTCCGCAAGGGCCCTAATTATCATATTTGGACCAAAATGAGGCTCTCCTCAACTTATAGTTTCTGTAGTATTGATTCTTCATCGAATGCTTTCATAAGTTATCTGCAGATACTCGCCAAAAAGCCTAGGCCTACCAATAGCCTATGAACGGCTCTCTCACCGATTCAATTCGGTAGGGTATACTGACTGACGAGACGAGAGTCACTCACTTTAGCGTCACTGTATGGCAAGCCCTGACATCCTAGGAAAGTTTCACTTTCTCCCTGTCCTCACTCGCTTTGTGACTGACAGTCGTCTATCCTATCAATAGATTGCTAGAAGATGCATATCGTTCATTCTGGAGGGAGAGGGTTTGACGGACTAGCGAAATATACTTTTCTAAGTTAAAAGTAGCCTAGTTAATATGAAGTGGAAAAGTAGCTGGCTGAAAATGAGTCTTATCGGCTGATTAGCCTATGGGCGGTGTTTAAGGAAAACACTTGAGTTTGAAACCAACTGTTTACTGAAAGCTGTGCTGCGCCATTTTCCCCCACGTGGGCCAGCCCCCTAGCAATTATAGTTCTAGCCAATGAGCATCATCATCCCCTCAGTATTTGAGTGACAGCAAGCAAGATGCCCACACAGCAGATTGCGAGAGGGAGAGAGCAATGACGTAGATACAGAGCAATGACGCAGATATAGTTGAAGTCGGAATTTTACATATACCTTAGCCAACTACTTTTAAACTGTTTTTCACAATTCCTGACATTTAATCCTAGTAAGAATTCCCTGTTTTAGGTCAGTTAGGATCATCACTTTATTTTAAGAATGTGAAATGTCAGGATAATAGTAGAGAGAATGATTTATTTCATCACATTCCAAGTTTACATACAGGAAATTAGTATTTGGTAGCATTGCCTTTAAATTGTTCAACTTGGGTCAAACGTTTTGGGTGGCCTTCCACAAGTTTCCCACAATAAGTTGGGTGAATTTTGGCCCATTCCTCCTGACAGAGCTGGTGCAACTGAGTCAGGTTTGTAGGCCTCCTTGCTCGCATACACTTTTTCAGTTCTGCCCACAAATATTCTATAGGATTGAGGTCAGGTCTTTGTGATGGCCACTCCAATACCTTAACTTTGTTGTCCTTTAGCCATTTTGCCACAATTTTGGAAGTATGCTTTGGGCCATTGTCCATTTGCGACCAAGCTTTAACTTCCTGACTGATATCTTGAGATGTTGTTTCAATATATCCACATCATTTTCCCTCATGAAGCCATCTATTTTGTGAAGTGCACCAGTCCTCCCTGCAGCAAAGCACCCCCACAACATGATGCTCCCATCCCTGTGCTTCACGGTTGGGATGGTGTTCTTCGGCTTGCAAGCCTCCCCCTTTTTTCACCGAACATAACGATGGTCATTATGGCCAAGCAGTTCTATTTTTGCTTCATCAGACCAGAGGACATTTCTCCAAAAAGTACGATCTTCGTCTCCATGTGCAGTTGCAAATTGTAGTCTGGCTTTTTTATGGCGGTTTTGGAGCAGTGGCTTCTTCCTTGCTGAGCGGCCTTTCAGGTTATGTCGATATAGGACTCGTTTTACTGTGGATATAGATATTTTGTACCGGTTTCCTCAAGCATCTTCACAATGACCTTTCCTGCTGTTGTGGGATTGATTTGCACTTTTCGCACCAAAGTATGTTCATCTCTAGGAGACAGAACGCGTCTCCTTCCTGAGCGGTATGATGGCTGCGTGGTCCCATGGTGTTTATACTTGCGTTCTATTGTTTGTACAGATGAACGGGGTACCTTCAGGAGTTTGGAAGTTGCCCCCAAGGATGAATCAGGTCAACAATTTTTTTAAGCATTTTTTTTTAGGTCTTGGCTGATTTCTTTTGATTTTGCCATGATGTCAAGCAGAGAGGCACTGAGGTTGAAAGTAGGCCCTGAAATACATCCACAGGTACACCTTCAATTGAATCAAATTATGTCAATTAGCCCATCAAAAGCTTCTAATGCCATGCCATCATTTTCTGGAATTTTCCAAGCTGTTTAAAGGCACATTCAACTTAGTGTATGTACTTCTGACCCACTGGAATTATGATACAATGAATTATAAGTGAAATAATCTGTCTGTAAACAATTGTTGGAAAAATTACTTGTCATGCACAAAGTAGATGTCCTAAACGACTTGCCAAAACTATAGTTTGTTAACAAGACATTTGTGGAGTGGTTGAAAAATTAGTTTTAATGACTTCAACCTAAGTGTATGTAAACTTCCGACTTCAACTGTATCTGTACATAGTGTATGTAATGTAGTAAGCCATTTCCTGGGACCCCTTTTGGCTCGTGAGCGCTACTTTCAGAACTATTGGCTAAAAAGTATACAAACGTGCCGGAGAATCTCGTAAGTGTTTACTTTCCAAGCTCACCAGCAATGTGGCATCAATCAAACATTACTAGCATAGGCCTACTGCTCTTTTGTTATGTCAAAATTGCTTAACAATTTTTTATTTGCTCATGAATATTACATTTGTAATTTGATAAAAGTAATTATTAAATAACCAAAATATGTTGTAGACCAACTTATGAAAATGGATGTCTATTAGCCTATAAATAGAAAAAGATTTAGTTGAACAAGTCGTTGCATATATTGATTTTTATTTTATTTTACTTTATTTGAAACAACGTGTGACTTGACTTGACTCGCTCTTAGAATGCACGACTTGGACTTGACTTGAGATTCGACCTGTTTTACCTGGGACACGACTTGGACTTGACTCGAGATTCGACCTGTTCTACCTGGGACACGACTTGGACTTGACTCGACCTGTTCTAAATGGGACACGACTTGGACTTGAGATTCGACCTGTTCTACCTGGGACACGACTTGAGACTTTGGACCCTTTTACAGCTATAATACATTTTGTATGAAATTTTTGGATAATTACCAAATATGTTGTCTTCTCACACTATTCGAACCCCACAATTAATAAACAGCTTATGAAGCTCTCTTAGCCTATAGATCACATATTGCAAACAAATAATCTTGACCTAAAAACTTCTGTGCTTCCTTGACAATCATGAATCACTCTCCGAACCTGCTTATCTTCTCTCTTTTGTGGCACCAATGTGAGGGGTAATGGCAGGGGAAACGGTGTTTCAGTAGTCTAGTGTGTGGTGCGGAAATAATGACAAGCAAACCTGGGTAGCTTTGTGTTCACATTGCCTTGAAATGGAACCGGACTGTGGATTTCAAGCGAACCGAACTCAGACCACCTCTCCTGATGGTCTCGGTTCGCTTCGGGGTCTCTTTTGAGGGTTCGGAGTTCCTTTGGAGTGTTCACACTGCACAACAAATGAAGTGAACTGCACTGAGCACAAACATTTTAAGGAACCAAGTGTGAAAACACCCCAAAACTGTGGTTGGTTTTATGCAGTAATGTGAAGTATTGATTTTATCCCTAACTTAATACTTTGCATTTAGGTTGTACAATGTATTTTTTTTTTCCAAATGTAATTTGGAAGGAGACTTTTCCATATAGGCTTCCTTATTCAGTGAAACCAATATTGTTGAGTAGCTGGGATGTTGTTGAACCATGCCAGGGTCCAATCTTAACTTATTTTCTTTCTCGTCAGGCCAGTTGGCCAAAAATGTACTGTCCCAAACAGGATTTCTACTGGCCCGGACATGGTGTAGTTTTTTAATGCATTGGGGTCATGCAGGGCCTTTAGCAGCGTTTCCCAAACTCGGTCCTCTGGGGGTGGACATTTCGTTTTTTGCCCTAGCAATACAAGGCTGATTCAAAAAATCAACAAATTATTAAACTTAGATAATTTGAGTCAGCTGTGAGGAGCTTGGGCAAAAACCAAAACGTGCACCCCTTGGGGTCCCCAGGAACAACTTTGGGAAACACTGGTCTATAGGTTGGTATGCTTCTCTCTATATTAAACTATTAAAGATATTCTCCAGTACTTTGGCGACTAAGACATTATTGAACATCCGCTTTGGGCTGGATGTTTCAATATGTAGTTCATACATACATAATCTTTGAGGAGAATTACTGTTTTACCTCAATTAGCCACAAAATCCCTCATTTGAAATCAACAATTTCCCTACATTTCCTCCCATGGGGCAACAGGTAGCCTAGTGGTTAGAGCGTTGGGCCAGTAACCGAAAGGTTGCTAGATCGAATCCCCAAGCTGACGAGGTAAAATCTGGCATTCTGCCCCTGAACAAGGCAGTTAACCCACTGTTCCCTGGTAGGCCGTCATTGTAAATAATAATTTGTTCTTAATCATTTGTTATTGCCTAGTTAAATAAAGGTATAAAAAAAATACAAATGTGGGCAATTAGAGTTCCAGCCAAAGCAGAGAGTTTAATTTTGTAAATCCCTTTCCGTAAAATAAATATGCTCAGCGAATGTATTATTGTGCGTTTCTTTTTGCTCTGGACAGTTTGCGTGTGCTGTGTGAAGGCATCAGTAGCATGGTGGTACTTGAATGAATGGCCAATCATATTGCTCAAATACAAATAGCTTGAGTATTCTGCCTGTGGTCTTCATTGGTTTTCAATGGTAGACTGTGACAGAGAAGGTAAATGTTGAAATGGAACTAAAAAAATGAGCAGAAAAGTTAATGGCCAGGTCGGTCCAGTGACGGAAGAGATCCACTGGCCATCGTTAATGTTGAACCCTGCATGCACATTTTTCCCATCTCAGCCTTTGTTGGTTACAGCGAGCAGAGACGACCATTATCACAAATCATAGTTAACTAGTTTTAGTGCACATACACCGCATGTGTTGTTAAAGGGTGTCGTAAAACCACATCAACAGAGAACTATAGGTGTTTTATCACCATTGGCCTCATCCCGTAGCACGCGCTCCAGCAGGTATATTTCACTGGTCACCCCCAAAGCCAATTCCTCTTTGGCCGCCTTTCCTTCCAGTTCTCTGCTGCCAATGACTGGAACTAACTGCAAAAATCACTGGAGTTGGAGACTCATATCTCCCTCACTAACTTTAAGCACCTGCTGTCAGAGCAGCTCACAGATCACTGCACCTGTACATGGCCCATCTGTAAATAGCCCATCCAAGTACCTCATCCCCATACTGTTATTTATTTTGCTCCTTTGCACCCCAGTATCTCTACTTGCACACTCATCTTCAGGACATCTATCACTACAGTGTTAATTGCTTTATTGTAATTATTTTTGCCACTATGGCCTATTTCTTGCCTTACCTCCTTTATCTTACCTCATTTGCACTCACTGTATATAGATCTTTTCTATTGTATTATTGACTGTATGTTTTGTTTATTCCATGTGTAACTATGTGTTGTTGTTTGTGTTGGAATGCTTTGCTTTATCTTGGCCAGGTCGCAGTTGTAAATGAGGACTTGTTCTCAACTAGCCTACCTGGTTAAATAAAGGTGAAATAAAAAAATCTTGACATCCCTTGGCAGTTTCCTTCCTACCCGGCAGCTCAGTTAGGAAGGAAGTTGGGATATTTATTTTCTGGGTGGTATAATATACTATCCACAGCTTGATTATTCACTTGGCCGTGCTCAAAGGGATATTCAGTGTCTCTTCATTATGGCAGATGTCTTCTCGCTCACCCAACCTCCCACTCACTCAGGCTAACCAGTCTCTTCTTCGTCTTTGCAGTGTTAAACCAGCTGCCCCTGCCATCCCCTCTCCCTGCCACCACCACTAAGAGTCTGCTGTACAATGGGAGGATCGCGGAGGAGGTCAACTGTCTGCTGGCCTGCCGGGATGAGAACCTGGTGTCCCAGCTGGCTCACAGCCTCAACCAGGTTTCCACCGAGCACATGTGAGTACCTCCCCACCCCTGCACATTTCTACGCTAGTTTTCAAAACAGCTGAGTAGAGAAAGTTATGAGCCACAGTTGCCATAGTTGATTCATGTATAAAGTGTGTGATTTATTCTGATTTGCTGACTGTAACCTTTCTGCCCCACCCCCTCCCCTCCCATTGCAGAGAGCTGAAGGACAATTTGGGCAGTGATGACCCGGAGGGTGATGTGCCTGTGCTGCTGCAGACAGTGCTCTCTAGGAACCCCAACATCTTCAGGGAGAAAAGTAAGTCAGCCTGGCATGGGGTTCAGGGTGGTACGGAGAAGAGTGTCTTGGACGCTGCTCTGGAGCACATTGTATGGCCTAATACAGCACTGACTGTGTCCCTTCTTCTTATGGCCTTGATTTGTTGACCTGAGTAACACTTCCTGGGTCAATTGTGTTTTCTGGGTCAAAACAGCGTTTTGAGGCATTGCAAGGCAAGTTTTGTTGTCTTGGGTGATTTTTAGAGTTAGCGCTGTACTTGTAGCTTGGAAAGAGCTTGTGGTATGTGTTGGCTACCCCTCATAACCTGGTTCCTCTCCAGGTTTCTTCCTAGGTTTTGGCCTTTCTAGGGAGTTTTTCCTAGCCACCGTGCTTCTACACCTGCATTGCTTGCTGTTTGGGGTTTAAGGCTGGGTTTCTGTACAGCACTTTGAGATATCAGCTGGTGTAAGAAGGGCTATATAAATAGATTTGATTTGGTACTTATGGCCTTGAGTATAGTTGATAAAACATTTAATTGCTCTGTGATCTATGGGCAGATCAAGAAGCCATTTCAGTCAGTGACAAACTGGTGACAAACTGGTGTCTAGTTGCTGGTGCTATAGGGGGAAAGTGGTGTCTGCACAGACGGTTGAGGCTGGTGCCAGTAGGGATCCCCGGTACTGTGTAGTGCTGTGCTGAGATTGGGATACAGCGCAAGACTTGGAACCTCGTCATGTCTGAGACAGTTTGTTATCCATAGTACACATGCAAATGAGTTTGCTAACCTCTTCCCTAGCTGCTGTTGCATTCATTATCCAGATAATTGAAATAGCTTATCACTGTCCCTGTCATGCTCTGTTTTCCCAAGCAGTTTTTTGTGTGTTAATGTTTGGTTAAGGACCTTGATTAGGCAAGCTAAGTGTGTTATGATGATGACACAGACTTGTATCCTGTGTCATCTCTGCTGGCTAAGTGACCCCGACCATTTGCATGTTCTCCAGTGAAATGTCTCCCAAACCTGGCCTGACTCTGTGCTGTTGTATTCAACAGTGAATCGTGCAATGTGTTTATTGGACTTTGTCGTACACTCTGTGAAAACTGTTCTGTTACTGTAATCTCCTGCACTCCCCAGAACTCTTAAATACTAGTGTTTTGTAAAGAAATGCATTTTGTCAAACCACCAGATAACTGAGTGAGGATCAGAAAGTGATCTCATGCAGTCTCGCTCCCGAAGTGGCTTAATAGTTCTTTGAGTGAGGTCTTCTATCTCCCACTGACATAAACAGGACCCCTCTGCTTTGGCCTGGAGGTTGCCTCCATACTGGTGCTGTGCACTGGCCTTCTCTACTCCTCTTTAATCACTTCTTCTTTTCATCTTAAAGATATAATGCAGCAGCCAATAATGCCGCAGTACAAGATGTCCCAGAATTCCATGCATGGGAGTCCGGCGTCGACAAACTACCAGCAATCCACTATCTCACACAGCCCTTCTAGGTACAACGATACATTTCTCATTCAATTTGGTGTAATGGTACAGTGGGTGCTCTGATGGTTCATTCAAGACTCCTGTCAGCTTTTGAGAGTTACAAGTTCCCTTGGAATTGACATGAATTGACATGAATTGTTCTTCTCATCCTCTGCCTCTACAGTCGCTTTGCATCTCCACAGATGGGGTCTGGCGCTAGGTTCACGCCCCAGCAGAACAGCCCTGTGTCTAGCCCTTACGCCCCCCAAAGCCCTGCAAGTTACATGCAGCAGTACCCTCACCCCCCCAGCTATTCTCAGCACCAACAGATCCAGCAAGGTGAGACTGCACCTCTGCGTTTGTATAGGGAAATGATGCATGAAACCTACAAAACTGTTTTTCAGGTAACCGTACTGTACCTAACTTTTATGTACAGTACCAGTCAAACGTTTGGAGACACCTACACATTCAAGGGTTTTTCTTTATTGTTGCTATTTTCTACGTTGTAGAATAATAGTGAAGACATCAAAACTATGAAATGACACATATGGGATTGTGTAGTGAACAAAAAAGTGGGAAACAAATCAAAATATATTTTATATTTGAGATTCTTCAAAGTAGCCATCCTTTGCCTTGATGACAGCTTTGCACACTCTTGGCATTCTCTCAACCAGCTTTTTTTATTTTTTTTATTTAACTAGGCAAGGCAGTCATTGTTATTTACCCTACACTGGCCAAACCCTAACCCGAACGACGCTGGGACAATTGTGCGCCGCCCTATGGGACTTGTTTTACACTTTTTTGCTCACTACATGATTCCATATGTGTTATTTCATAGTTTTAATGTCTTCACTATTATTCTACAATGTAGGAAATAGTCCAAATAAAGATAAACCCTTGAATGAGTAGATGTGTCCAAACTGTTGACTGGAGCTGTATGTCAGGATGTTGATTCTGTGTCGAACCAACACACTTAAACCAACAGACCAAATTGTATTTGTCACATGCTTCATAAACAACAATGAAATGTTTACTTACAGGCTCTTTTCCAACAATGCAGAGTTGAAGATTAAAGTAGAAATAGTGAAACAGAGAGTAGATACACAGTGCATAATGAATAACAATAACGAGTCAAACTAACATGGATATATACCCATGGTTTACCCTGGTGTGTTGTGTTGATGTTCTGTGGTCGTAGAGCTGCATGGTTCCCCTGTCGTTCCGGCTGCACCCTCTTATTCAGGAAGCCCCAAGAGGCCTGTGCAGCCCTGCCTAGAGGTGCAGACCCAGCCCCAGGCCTCCCCCCACCAGAACCCCTCCACCCCAACCTTAGGTACGGGAGTCACCTGGGGACATCATGTCAAACATCCGCTATCCTGCCCCATCACCTCCAAGCTGTGACCCATCGGCTCATGTGCCTGTGCCTTATTATTTGCAGCACCGAATATCCATGCTCTGTCGACGCAAACTCTGTGTGTAACAATACAGGATGCAGTGTTGGTTTGCGATGCACACTTGCTGCAAGATTCCTGTGCATTGGCATAATATTTCACGTTTTCTTTCTTTTGTTTTGTTGTTTTATGTCTTGTTTTATTTGCATTCATTCCAGCTTTTAAACCAGATTTACAGGTGAACCAGTGGTTGAATATGGGTTTTGGCTTAGCTGGAAGGCAGTTAAACTATTGATTGATTGTATCTGAGATTTATTTGGGTGTCTGTCTGTGTCTGTTCAGTTGCCAGTCCCGTGGTTCCTGCTAGCATGCGGAACATCCACGACAACAAGGTCTCCGGGCAAATTTCAAGCAACTCAGCCAATCACAATGCCAGACATGGCTCGAACGAAGACTACATGAACATAGTCCACAGACTAGGGAATGAGGTAAACAAAAGAAACGATTCATACCAAAATTAAACTCTACCTAGCAAAGAGACTATTTTGACTATTCTCGCGTGGATCCTCATTGCTTGTACACTGCCTGAATGTATTTGTTTTATCCACCATTGCTGCTTTAATGATCTGTAATATAGATACTTATGTGACATGTGTTTTTTTTTAGGAGAGTGATCCTTCCATGAGAAATGCCTCCTTCCCGCTCCGATCGCCCCAGTCTGTTTCTTCCCCTGTGGGCAGCGAAGGGACCCCAAAAGGTATTATGCATGATCATGCTGTGGGCTGGAAATCACAAGTCAACCTACTTATTCTATGCCAACCAGTGTTTCCCCTATATTCATTTAGGAGCCGCTGCCCACCACTTCAAATAATGATTACAAAAAAGTTGGTAAAACGTTTTCAGTGTAAACTTAAACCAGATATCTAAATATGTAGAATAGATAAGGGAGCTTTATATATTTAAATAAGATCCTATTTGAGAACTAATAATCACTCAAACAAATCTACAGAAGGAGAATGTAAAATTTAAAAAATGCCATGGGGCCCCCATAGATTTTTTAAAATAACGTTTGAGCTCCCCCACCAAGCTGACTTTGCCACCACTGCTGAAAAAAATCCTTGTTAAAAAATAAACTCACCTTTTTGGTTTTGGCAGGGTCACGACCTGGCCTCATTCTGCAATCCCCTCCACCTTATGCTCCCCCCCGTGACGCCGCTCCCGACCTCCTCCTGGACTCTCCTGACCACAAGAAGAAGCAGAAGAAGCTAACTAAAGAGGAGAAAGAGCAGTTGGAAAAAGCTGCCATGTACGACATTGTTAGCTCTCCCTCTAAAGACTCCACCAAGCTGACCCTCAAACTGTCCCGGGTGAAGTCCTCTGAGTTGGACCAGTCCGGAGAGCTCCTATCCGGGGTAGAGGACCAGGACACTGACCTGGCCTACAACAGCCTGCAGTTCTCCCGGACGCAGCAGGACCCTGCCCACAGGTTAGCCCCGGGCCAGGGGGAGCAGTCAGGCTACCAGCAGGTCCCTGTGCTCCAGAACACCAAACAGGCAATAGGGGTGATCAGCGGAGCTGTGTACGACGATGCTGAGATGGACGCGCTTGCTGAGATCGAGAGGATAGAACGAGAGACGCTCATAGAAAGGGAGCGCTGCTCCAAAGAGGTTCAGGATAAAGGTGAGTGCACATCTTGCTTCATCTAGTTTTACACTTACTGATTTATCACATACTGGCAATATTTTTCACTTAATAAAGAGAGATGGGAGAAAGAACTTGATAGTTGTGGGTGTCTGTCAATTTCCTTACCCATGGTTTCCTCATTGTAGACAAGCCACTGAAGAAGCGGAAGCAGGACTCGTATCCCCAAGAGCCTGGCGCTGGTGGGACAGCGGGGGTAACTCAGCCTGGCGTGGGAGGGGGCAATGTTGGCAGCAAGTTGGCACCCCAGGAGGCTAGTGCAGCCAGTAATGGTGCCAGCCGGCCAGCCCTCATGGTCAGCATCGACCTGCAGCAAGCAGGCAGAGCTGACGGGCAGCCAGAGGTGAACATGGGCACCCCCACCCCAGCCGTGGAGGCCCGGCGCTGGCCTGAGGAACGCCTGGGTCCAGAGGAAGGCTCCGACTCTACCGGAGTTCTGCGGCTAAAGTCCAAGACGGATGGAGAGCGACTACAGACTGCAGACGGCCGGCCAGAGGTCATCAAGCAGCGCGCCGACACCCCCAAGAAGCTGGGCCCCGACGGCCGACCGGAGACCCCTAAACACAAGCACGAAAACAGAAGAGACTCGTCCAAACACAGACACGACGGAAAACCTGACAATGGCAAGGCCCGACCTGACAGCAGGACGCCTGACACGCCACGACAACGGCACGAGGGCCGCTCAGACTCTGGTCACAGGGAAGAGAGGTCTCGGGACAGCGACCCATCCCGTATCCGCAGGCCAGAGACCCCCAGCAAGTCCAGCAGGGGAGAACACGACTCCAAACATGGACGGGACAGAGACAGGGAGCGGGCGGATAAAGACAGGGAGAGGAAACACAGGACAGAGGCAGGGGAACCACGGGACCGCCGGTCTCCAGAGCAGCGCTCCAGGCCAGAGAGCCCGCGGGTTAAGCAGGAGGGCCGAGGGGGGGTGGACCCCAGTGGGCGCCAGAGGACTGACCGGCCATGCCCCAACCTCAAACCCCCTAATAAAGAGGAGAGGAGGAGCGGGGAGGAGAAGAGGAGTGGGGACGGCAGCAGGAACCGACAGGACTCCAAGCAGCAACAGCAGCCTGCTGAAAGCAAACAGGAGTTCCCTGCCTACCTGCTAGGGGGGGTAAAGTCTGGAGGCTTTAAGAACTTTGTGATTCCCAAGATGAAGCGGGATAAGGATGGGCATGTGTTGGCAGCTGAAGTGAGGAAGCCTGGGTCTGGTCTGGGGCCTGTAATGGAGGGCTGGAGCGAGCCCCGGGTCAAGCTGGAGCGACTGGGACTGGTAGAGGAGATGAAGACAGGAGCCAAACCTGTTGTGGTGCTGCAGAAACTCAGCATCGACGAGGTGCAGAAAATCATCAGGGAAAGGGAGGACAGGAACGCACGCGGCTCCAAGTCCTCCAAGAGCAGACACTCACATGAGAAGTCTGGGAAAGGTAAGAGACATCCTGCTGTCTGCGTGCGTGACTGACTGGGTCAGCTTATTGTGTGGGTGAATTTAAGGTTTAACTATGGTTTTGACATCATGCGTTTTTTACTTAATTTGAGAACTTTGAGTTTTAATTACTTTGCACATTGATCCACTAGCAGCACAGAATCACGTACTGTATTTCACTCCCCTTGAAGGGATTCTGATTTATTTTGGGGTTGATTTGATTTGGTCATGAGGCCTTGCTAATGATCCTGTATACAAGACACTACTGGTTTTAATTGTGGCGCGTAATGTGTCGTTGTTAGTGTATTTAGCCCTTTCATACAAGGGCTAATAGATGACTGGGTGACCTCTCCTTAGGAGGTCTTGATGAATCAGTGTTGAAAGAACTGCCTCCTCATCTCATTGCTGAGATAGAGTCCACCATGCCACTGTGTGAGAGAGTGAAGATGAACAAACGCAAGCGCAGCACCGTCAACGAGAAGCCCAAGTACGCCGAAGTCGACTCCGACGACTCAGACGACGACTCTGTGACGGAGTGTGAGTGTCACACAACATTGCTGTCTCCCCCCCCCACAGCCATAACCAAAACTGTGTTCATTCCAATCCCAGAAGTGCGGGCTAATGGTTGATAACAAACCCCTGATGATTAAAGCAACATCCTGCGACATGTTGCTCCTTCTTTCTCTCCCTGCAGCTGCACGGAAGCGTCACAAGAAGGAGCGAGAAAAGACGTGGGCGCCTGATGAGCGGGAGAGGAGAGGCTCAGGAGAGCACCGGAGGAGTAGTGGGGGCTCCCAGGAGCGGCGCAAGGGATCTGGCAGGCGCTACCGAGAACGCAGCCCAGAGGAATCGGATGAGGAATCCCCACCACCCAGCATGAGTGACCGTAAGTCTGGCACTGTCTTCGACTGACCATCCAGCATGTGCGTCAATGGTTATCTTTTCCACTGTCTGAAGAGTTTAAACCAGCAGGCTATACCTGGGCATTAGATGCAGAGGATGAGATGTAAGATCATCATTTGATCGCCCTTTTGTTGCTGAGCTTTGTAGTTTACGTCAATTCACTGAAAACCACCACGAACACACTGTTATATTAACAGTATTGCACTTTTCACACAGCCTACTTTTGGCCAGCTAATAGCCTAACCGCCGATCAAGCAACATTACGGACTAAACCTTTAAATCCTGTTGCTGCATGATTATTTTGCTTAGACTATATCGTTCAAATTAAGATCTTAGATCTGTAGTAATATTTCACGAGGTAAGTGTTGCTGTCCAATGTATTTTTCGAACATGTATCTATCCTGTCCAGTTGCCAGAAAGATGAAGAAGGAGAAACAGAAGAAGAGGAAGTCATACGAGCCCAAGCTGACACCAGAAGGTAATTTCGTCCTAACTTCAGCCGTGTCTTTGTTGTATGACTTTTGTCCCATTTAACGCAGGTTACTCACTTTCTCTGTGTTTACTCAACAGAACTGATGGACTCCTCCACGTTCAAGAGGTTCTCAGCCAGTGTGGACAACATTCTGGAGAGCTTGGAGGACATTGACTTCAACGCCATGGGTATGCATTATTCATGATCTACTTTTACAGGTGTTTTTTTATTTATTTTTTATCCTCAGCGGTTTGAGTCAGTGTTTTTAATACCTTCTACCAAGGATGGGACAGATAACCTTGTGATTGTTGGAATTATTTTCCAAATGTAATTAGATTTCGGCCGTAGTAATGTTCAGTGACAAATGACGGTGACAGAACTGCTTCCTCTAACTCCAGAACTCTTGTCACCAGATGATGATGAGATCCCACAGGAGCTTCTGCTGGGGAAACACCAGCTGAGCGAGCTGGGCAGCGAATCTGCTAAGATCAAGGCCATGGGCATCACCTTCAGGGTAAGAAAGGGGAACACTGGATGCAGGGAGATGTCAGTATTTTTGTCAATCCTAAATTGGATACTGTATTCTGTTATGTATTTTCTCATCTGTCTCATCCATAGCTTCCATCTGATAAGTTGGTGAAGGTCCTGAACATCCTGGAGAAGAACATTCAGGACGGTTCCAAGCTCTCCACACTGATGAACCATGTAAGTTGTCCTCTCATATGGTTTCCCGGACACAGATTGTCTCCTCCTGACTTAAAAAGCAAGTTCCACTTGTCTGAACGTCTTCCCTCTCTGTCCCAACAGGACGCAGACGCAGAAGACGAGGAGCGGCTGTGGCGTGACCTCATCATGGAGCGCGTGACCAAGTCTGCAGACGCCTGTCTGACGGCCCTCAACATAATGACGTCGTCCCGCATGCCCAAGGCGGTGTACATCGAGGACGTGATTGAGAGGGTGCTGCAGTACACCAAGTTTCACCTGCAGAACACCCTCTACCCTCAGTATGACCCTGTCTACAGAGTGAACCCTCATGGAGGTCAGCACCCTAAACCCACCTTACTATCAAAAGCAATTGGAGCAAAGCCATAGCATAATGTGGCGAGAACAGGCCATATAAATGTCCAGTCACAGTCTTGATACACTCTGTTCAAGACCAGAGCACCCAGAACGTTTGAAAGACAGTTCATGTAAAGAATAAGCATAGTGTGTATATTCAAGGCAGTGTGGTCCGTCTCTGAACTACTGGGGCCACTGTTATGCATATTCCTGCCCTGACTGACTGTGGAAAGGGTTTTTGCTCTACATTCCCTGTTAACTGATTTTCTCATGGTCTCTCCTCCCGTCTCCCACCCAGGTGGCTATCTGAGCTCCAGGGCTAAGAGAGCTAAAAGCTCCACACACAAGCAGAGGGTGATCATCATGCTCTACAACAAGGTGTGTGACATCGTCAGCAACATCTCTGAGCTCCTGGAGATCCAGCTGTTGACGGACACCACCATCCTACAGGTGAGACTCGGCTCCTAGTGCTCTCCCTGGGGGTCATGCCCTCTGACCCCTGCTCACCTTCTGACCCATCTCTCCCTCTCTCCTTACCTCAGGTCTCCTCCATGGGCATCACTCCATTCTTTGTGGAGAGTGTCAGTGAGCTACAGCTGTGTGCCATCAAACTAGTAACCGCGGTAAGAATCCAAAACAGGGTTCCCATTGAGTTGTCACATGCGCCGAATACAGCAGGTGTAGGTAGGCCTTACAGTGAAATGCTTACTTACAAGCCCTTAGCCAACAATGTAGTTTTACGAAAACCCCCCAAAAAGTAAGAGATAAGAATAACAAATAATTTAGGAGCAGCAGTAAATAATAGCGGGGCTATATACAGGGGGGTACCGGTACAGAGTCAATATAAATACACTTCCCTTTATTGTGCATCCATACAGCCCTTGTATAGCAGTGCCAGGGTTGCTCTTGATGTGGTGCTTCAAACCAGGGTTCCCATGGAGTCTGGATTTGTTCTAGAATATATTTCCTTTCATTGTGTATGTATTATGTATAGCGATGTCAGGGTAACTCTTTCATTTATTTGTATTTATTAGGATCCCCATTAGCGGCTGCCAAGGCAGCAGCTACACTTCCTGGGGTCCAAACAGGATTAGAACAATTACATCAAATAAAACAATTCCTCATACAATACATGATTACTCTATTATTACAAATGTACAATATAATCTTTACAATATTACAATGTGTGTGTGTGTGTGTGTGTGTGTATAGAGTGTGTGTGACTCCGATGATGAGCCTTTTCTCCTGATCTCCCTTAGGTGTTCTCTCGCTATGAGAAGCACAGGCAGCTCATCCTGGAAGAGATCTTCACCTCTCTGGCCAGATTACCCACCAGCAAACGCAGCCTCAGGAACTTCAGGTAACTGTACCTGTAGAGAACATGCGCCACGAGAGACCATGTCGTAGTTCTCAAGAAACAGTCCTTATTTTTCAAATGCTTTTCTGGTTCTTTTCAGCGTGTTTATCTGCTGAAATGAATTGTCCGTGTTTCTTTGTCTATGTGTGCGTCCCTAGGCTGAACAGCAGTGATAAGGATGGGGAGCCCATGTACATCCAGATGGTCACAGCTCTGGTGCTTCAGCTCATCCAGTGTGTGGTGCACCTCCCCAGCAACAGGGACAGTCACGATGATGAGTACAACAAGAAGGTACGTTAGAGATGCCATGTACTACCTGGGCTGGTGATGATTCGACAGAATTCTCAGCCAAAGACTTCCGTATTTAGTTTGTTTTATTTTCCCAGGTGGATCAAGATGTCCTGATCACTAACTCTTATGAGACGGCCATGAGAGCAGCTCAGAACTTCCTGTCCGTCTTCCTAAAGAAGTAAGTTGATCTCTCATTCTCAAAATCAAAATACATCCTAACTGTTATGAGAAGATGGTGTGGCCTCCCGAGTGGCGCAGCGGTCTAAGGCACTGCATCGCAGTGCTAGTGGCTGTACAGTGTTTCCTGTACAGACACATTGGTGCGATTGGCTTCCGGGTGAAGCGAGTAGTGTGTCAAGAAGCAGTGCGGCTTGGCGGGGTCATGTTTCGGGGGACGCTTGGCTCTCGACCTTTGCCGAGTCTGTACGGGAGTTGCAGCGATGGGACAAGTCTGTAACTACCAATTGGATATCACGAAAAGGGGGTAAAAAAAGATGGCGTAAGATATCTGTTATGATACTGTAAGCTCTTCGATCAAACTTCCCTCTGTGTGTGTTTCAGGTGTGGCAGTAAGCAGGGAGAGGAGGACTACCGGCCGCTGTTTGAGAACTTTGTCCAGGACCTGCTGTCTACGGTGAACAAACCAGAGTGGCCAGCTTCAGAGCTTCTCCTCAGTCTGCTGGGACGTCTACTGGTGAGTCCATCCGTCATAGAAACAAAGATTTGGCTAAATCAATCAGTTATTGACTAGCAGTAGAGATAAAAAGCACACATAGGACTCCTCTGGTGTATGGATGGGCACGTTTATCCAGATATCCGAACATACATTAGTATTGGATTACTTGTGAGTAATCCTAAAAATAAAAAAAATAATATAGGACTATTTTAACAATGAAAAGGCTCTGTCAAAATGTTAGATTGTTAATGTGACATTGTTCCATACAAGGATATATAGTACCATGATATTTGAAATTCTTAACTTAATAAAACAAACTTTTAACTGTGTTTTTTTTATTTTTATGACGTGCGCTCCACAAAATAGACATACCGGTAGCGTTTCACGCGTGTAGCTGCTTGTTTTTGTCGGCCATTCAAAGCAGCAGAGGTTCCATGTGTAGCAAGTGAAGTGAGAGATCTCTAAGCATTCCAACATTTTATAAACAATGACGGAATAAAAAGTTTGCTAAATGAGAAGGCGTGGGCTACAACCGACAGGTAGGCTGTTGTTTCATCTGAATGGAGTTGTTCTTATTTGTTGACTAGGATGGGGAGCGCGGCATATTATAGCCTCATGTAGCTAGCTATCTACATCTCTACATTGATTTGATGCAGTCTAGACATACACTGTCAGATAGATAAGCTATGACAACCGTTACAAGTTTGTCTAGCGTGAGATGGCGTTGCTACTTTACTGGTCTCTCTCTCCGTCTCACACACCAGTCACTCCCCAGCCCGCTGCTGTAGCAGAAGCTCAGGTTAAAAACATAACACATTTAAAAACACATGTCCTCCAAAAATAGTTACGTTATTTAAAATGCCCGTCCTTACTCTGGTGAGTTCTTTGCTGTTGTGGGGAAAAAAGAACAGCCTGAATGACACTCTTCTCACTATCCACTGTTCCAGGTGCACCAGTTCAGTAATAAGCAGACGGAGATGGCTCTGAGGGTGGCATCGCTTGACTACCTGGGCACGGTCGCTGCCCGCCTGCGCAAAGACGCAGTCACCAGCCAGATGGACCAGCGCTCCATTGACCGCATCCTCAAAGAGGTAAACGTTCAGTCAAACACAGAACAATCTGAACACGCACACATTTTTAAGTTGACCATGACAATGCTCAACATCATCCTCAATGTTCTTGCTGTATTTCCAACCCAGACCCAAGGCAATGATGAGACGCAGCAGCTACAGAAAGCCCTGCTGGCCTACATGGATGAGAACGCAGAGACGGATCCATCTCTAGTTGTGAGTGTGTTTAATGCACATACCGTAGTAATAACTGCCCGTTACTTACATATCAGATGGGAGGTGTAACTCTTAATTTCCGCTGCTGCTCCTCAGTTTGCCAGGAAGTTCTACATAGCTCAGTGGTTCAGGGACACTTTGACAGAGACAGAAAAGGCCATGAAGTCTCAGAACCAGCGAGGGGATGAGGACTCTTCTGAAGGCCAGCACCACGCCAAGGACATCGAGAGCACTGGCGAGATCATGCAGAGAGCTGAGGCTCGCAAGAAGTACCTTCGCAACATCATCAAGACCGCGCCCTCGCAGTTCAGCACACTGAGGTAGGACTCAACCCTTGCTGTCCCACTCAGTAACCGAAAGATTGCTGGGTCGCGTCCCTTTGCCGACTAGGTGAAAAACCCGTCGATGAGCACTTGAGCAAGGCACTTAATCCTAATTTGTCCTGTAAGTCACTCTGGGTAAGAGTGTCTGCTAAATGACTCAAGTGTAAATGTGGCTCATCCTCAATGTTGGCCTGTGTCTCTTTTCCCCCACAGGATGAACTCTGACACTGTGGACTATGACGACTCCTGCCTGATTGTCAGATATTTGGCCTCTATGAGGCCGTTCGCGCAGAGCTTCGATATTTATTTAACACAGGTAAGAGGGTGGATTTTGTTTAATTCCTGCGTGTTGTGAACCAGCATATGGTAAACTTGGTGCTTTGTGTATGGTTGGTAAAGAATGGATCTCTGTTCTCTCCTCTCAAACAGATCCTGAGAGTGCTGGGGGAGAGTGCCATAGCTGTCAGAACTAAAGCCATGAAGTGTTTGTCTGAGGTGGTGGCTGTAGACCCCAGTATTCTAGCTAGGGTGAGTATGCTCTACCCAACACGAAAATTGATCTACCTGCAGTGCCTTGCAAAAGTATTCATCCCCCTTGGCGTTTTTCCTATTTTGTTGCATTGCAACCTGTAATCCAAATGGATTTTTATTTGGATTTCATGTAATGGACATACACAAAATAGTCCAAATTGGTGAAGTGAAATGAAAAAAATAACTTGTTTAAAATAATTCTGAAAAAATAAAAAAACGAAAAGTGGGGCGTGCATATGTATTCATACCCCTTTGCTATGAAGCTCCTAAATAAGATCTGGTGCAACCAATTACCTTCAGAAGTCACATAATTAATTAAGTAAAGTCCACCTGTGTGCAATCTAAGTTTCACATGACCTGTCACATGATCTCAGTATATACCTGTTCTGAAAGGCCCCAGAGTCTGCAACACCACTAAGCAAGGGGCACCACGAAAACCAAGAAGCTCTCCAAACAGGTCATGGACAAAGTTGTGGAGAGGTAACGATCAGGGTTAGGTTATAAAAAAATATCAAACTTTGAACACCATTTAAATCCATTATCAAAAAAGGAGGAGGGCATTAATCAGAGAGGCAACAAAGAGTCCAAAGATAACCCTGAAGGTGATGCAAAGCTCCACAGCGGAGATTGAAGTATCTGTCCATAGGACCAGTTTAAGCTGTACACTCCGCCGAGCTGGGCTTTGCGGAAGAGTGGTCAGAAAAAAAGCCATTGCTTCAAGAAGAAATTTGCAAACATATTTGGTGTTCGCCAAAAGGCATGCGGGAGACTCCCCAAACATATGGAAGAAGGGGTACTCTGGTCAGATGAGACTAAAATTGAGTTTTTTGGCCATCAAGGAAAATGCTATGTCACAGTGAAGCATGGTGGTGGCAGCATCATGCTGAGGGGATGTTTTTCATTGGCAGGGACTGGGAAACTGGTCAGAATTTAAGGAATGATGGAAGGCGCTAAATACAGGGAAATTCTTAAGGGAATTGTGTTCCAGTCTTAAAAAGATTTGAGACTGGAACGGAGGTTCACCTTCCAGCAGGACAATGACCCTAAGCATTCTGTTAAAGCAACACTCAAATGGTTTACAACTTCTTAGAGCTGCAATCCCGTTAACAGGATCGATATGACAACAGCCAGTGAAAGTGCAGGGCGCCAAATTCAAAACAACAGAAATCTCATAATTAAAATTCCTCAAACATACATGTATCTTATACCGTTTTAAAGGTAATCTTGTTAATCCCACCACAGTGTCCGATTTCAAATAGGCCTTACACCGAAAGCACCACAAACGATTGTTAGGTCACCACCAACTCACAGAATAATTCAGCCATTTCTCCAGCCAAAGAGAGGAGTCACAAAGCACAAATAGAGATAAAATGAATCACTAACCATTGATCTTCATCAGATGACACTCATAGGACTTCATGTTACACAATACATGTATGTTTTGTTTGATAAAGTTCATATTTATATAAAAAAAATCTCAGTATACATTGGCGAGTTACGTTCACTAGTTCCAAAAACATCCGGTGATATTGCAGAGAGCCACATCATTTTACAGAAATACTCATTATAAATGTCGATAAATACAATTGTTAGACATGGAAATATATATATACCTCTCCTTAATGCAACCGCTGTGTCAGATTTCAAAAAAACTTTACGGAAAAAGCAAACCATGCAATAATCTGAGAAGTCGCTCAGAAAGTTTTTTAATTATCCGCCATATTGGAGTCAACAGAAATCAGAAATAACATTATAAATAATCCCTTACCTTTGACGATCTTCATCAGAATGTACTCGCAGGAATCCTAGTTCCACAATAAATGCTCGATTTGTTCGATAATGTCCATTATTTATGTCCAAGTAGCTGCTTTTGTTAGCCCGTTTAGTACACAAATCCAAACACTCGTGCAGGTACAGCCGAATGTCGGACGACAACTTCAAAAGGTTATATTACAGGTCGAAGAAACTTGTCAATCTTTAGGATGTTGTTATCATAAATCTTCAATAACGTTCCAACCGGAGAATTCCTATGTCTGTAGAGAAGCAATGGAACGCAGGTCGCTATCATGTGAAATGGGCGCGACCAGGACCTGGCTCTCTGCCAGACCACTGACTCAAACAGCTCCCATCCGGCTCCACAACACAGTAGAAGCCTCTTTCAAGTTTCTAAAGACAGTTGACATCTAGTGGAAGCCTTAGGAAGTGCAACATAGCCAATATCCCACTGTGTATTCAATAGGGGCTGGGTTTGAAAATCAACCAACCTCAGATTTCCCACTTCCTGTTTGGATTTCTTCTCAGGTTTTGCCTGCCATATGAGTTCTGTTATACACACAGACGTCATTCAAACAGTTTTAGAAACGTCAGAGTGTTTTCTATCCAATACTAATAACGAGATGCATATATTAGCAACTGGGACTGAGGAGCAGGCCGTTTACTCTGGGCACCTTTCATCCAGGCTACTCAATACCGCCCCTGCAGCCATAAGAAGTTAAGGGGAAACATTTAGGTGCCACAGGGTTCAATTCTCGGGCCGACTCTTTTCTCTGTATATATCAATGATGTTGCTCTTGCTGCGGGCGATTCCCTGATCCACCTCTACGCAGACGACACCATTCTGTATACTTCCGGCCCTTCATTGGACACTGTGCTATCTAACCTCCAAATGAGCTTCATGCCATACAACACTCCTTCCGTGGCCTCCAACTGCTCTTAAACGCTAGTAAAACCAAATGCATGCTTTTCAACCGTTCGCTGCCTGCACCCGCACACCCGACTAGCATCACCACCCTGGATGGTTCCGACCTAGAATATGTGGACATCTATAAGTACCTAGGTGTCTGGCTAGACTGTAAACTCTCCTTCCAGACTCATATCAAACATCTCCAATCGAAAATCAAATCTAGAGTCCACTTTCTATTCCGCAACAAAGCCTCCTTCACTCACACCGCCAAACTTACCCTTGTATAACTGACTATCCTACCGATCCTCGACTTCGGCGACGTCATCTACAAAATAGCTTCCAATACTCTACTCAGCAAACTGGATGCAGTTTATCACAGTGCCATCCGTTTTGTTACTAAAGCACCTTATACCACCCACCACTGCGACCTGTATGCTCTAGTCGGCTGGCCCTCGCTACATATTCGTCGCCAGACCCACTGGCTCCAGGTCATCTACAAGTCCATGCTAGGTAAAGCTTATCTCAGTTCACTGGTCACGATGGCAACACCCACCCGTAGCACGCGCTCCAGCAGGTGTATCTTACTGATCATCCCTAAAGCCAACACCTCATTTGGCCGCCTTTCGTTCCAGTTCTCTGTCGCCTGTGACTGGAACGAATTGCAAAAATCGCTGAAGTTGGAGACTTTTATTTCCCTCACCAACTTCAAACATCTGCTATTTGAGCAGCTAACCGATCGCTGCAGCTGTACATAGTCTATCGGTAAATAGCCCACCCAATTTACCTACCTCATCCCCATACTGTTTATATTTATTTACTTTTCTGCTCTTTTGCACACCAATATCTCTACCTGTACATGACCATCTGATCATTTATCACTCCAGTTTTAATCTGCAAAATTGGAATGATTCGCCTACCTCCTCATGCCTTTTGCACACA
Source organism: Oncorhynchus tshawytscha (assembly GCF_018296145.1). NCBI lineage: Eukaryota > Metazoa > Chordata > Actinopteri > Salmoniformes > Salmonidae > Oncorhynchus > Oncorhynchus tshawytscha. The sequence continues at coordinate 11,355,444 of NC_056448.1, forward strand.
ATGTATATAGACTCTCTTTTTTTTCTTTTTTTCTACTGTGTTATTGACTTGTTAATTGTTTACTCCATGTGTAACTCTGTGTTGTCTGTTCACACTGCTATGCTTTATCTTGGCCAGGTCGCAGTTGTAAATGAGAACTTGTTCTCAACTAGCCTACCTGGTTAAGTAAAGGTGAAATAAAATCTAAAAAAATAAAATGTCTTGGAATGGCCTAGTCAAAGCCCAGACCTCAAATCCAATTGAGAATCTGTGGTTTAACTTAAAGATTGCTGTACACCAGCAGAACCCATCCAACTTGAAGGAGCTGGAGCAGTTTTGCCTTGAAGAATGGGCAAGATGTGCCAAGCTTATAGAGTCATACCCCAAGAGACTTGCAGCTGTAATTGCTGCAAAAGGTGGCTGTACAAAGTATTGACTTGTGAATGGTGAATAGTTATGTTTTTTTGTGTGTGTGTGTGTGTCATATTTCTTGTTTGTTTCACAATAAAAAATATTTTGCATCAAAGTCGTAGGCATGTTGTGTAAATCAAATGATACAAACTCCCCAAAAAAACAATTTTAATTCCAGGTATAAGGCAACAAAATAGGAAAAATGTCAAGGGGGGTGAATTACAGTGCCTTGCGAAAGTATTCGGCCCCCTTGAACTTTGCGACCTTTTGCCACATTTCAGGCTTCAAACATAAAGATATAAAACTGTATTTTTGTTGTGAAGAATCAACAACAAGTGGGACACAATCATGAAGTGGAACGACATTTATTGGATATTTCAAACTTTTTTAACAAATCAAAAACTGAAAAATTGGGCGTGCAAAATTATTCAGCCCCCTTAAGTTAATACTTTGTAGCGCCACCTTTTGCTGCGATTACAGCTGTAAGTCGCTTGGGGTATGTCTCTATCAGTTTTGCACATCGAGAGACTGAATTTTTTTCCCATTCCTCCTTGCAAAACAGCTCGAGCTCAGTGAGGTTGGATGGAGAGCATTTGTGAACAGCAGTTTTCAGTTCTTTCCACAGATTCTCGATTGGATTCAGGTCTGGACTTTGACTTGGCCATTCTAACACCTGGATATGTTTATTTTTGAACCATTCCATTGTAGATTTTGCTTTATGTTTTGGATCATTGTCTTGTTGGAAGACAAATCTCCGTCCCAGTCTCAGGTCTTTTGCAGACTCCATCAGGTTCTCTTCTAGAATGGTCCTGTATTTGGCTCCATCCATCTTCCCATCAATTTTAACCATCTTCCCTGTCCCTGCTGAAGAAAAGCAGGCCCAAATCATGATGCTGCCACCACCATGTTTGACAGTGGGGATGGTGTGTTCAGGGTGATGAGCTGTGTTGCTTTTACGCCAAACATAACGTTTTGCACTGTTGCCAAAAAGTTCAATTTTGGTTTCATCTGACCAGAGCACCTTCTTCCACATGTTTGGTGTGTCTCCCAGGTGGCTTGTGGCAAACTTTAAACGACACATTTTATGTATATCTTTAAGAAAAGGCTTTCTTCTTGTCACTCTTCCATAAAGGCCAGATTTGTGCAATATACGACTGATTGTTGTCCTATGGACAGAGTCTCCCACCTCAGCTGTAGATCTCTGCAGTTCATCCAGAGTGACCATGGGCCTCTTCGCTGCATCTCTGATCAGTCTTCTCCTTGTATGAGCTGAAAGTTTAGAGGGACGGCCAGGTCTTGGTAGATTTGCAGTGGTCTGATACTCCTTCCATTTCAATATTATCGCTTGCACAGTGCTCCTTGGGATGTTTAAAGCTTGGGAAATCTTTTTGTATCCAAATCCGGCTTTAAACTTCTTCACAACAGTATCTCGGACCTGCCTGGTGTGTTCCTTGTTCTTCATGATGCTCTCTGCGCTTTTAACGGACCTCTGAGACTATCACAGTGCAGGTGCATTTATACGGAGACTTGATTACACACAGGTGGATTGTATTTATCATCATTAGTCATTTAGGTCAACATTGGATCATTCAGAGATCCTCACTGAACTTCTGGAGAGAGTTTGCTGCACTGAAAGTAAAGGGGCTGAATAATTTTGCACGCCCAATTTTTCAGTTTTTGATTTGTTAAAAAAGTTTGAAATGTCTAATAAATGTCGTTCCACTTCATGATTGTGTCCCACTTGTTGTTGATTCTTCACAAAAAAATACAGTTTTATATCTTTATTGTTTGAAGCCTGAAATGTGGCAAAAGGTCGCAAAGTTCAAGGGGGCCGGGCCGAATACTATATATATATATATATATATATATATATATATATATATACTGTATATATTACCTGTTTGTCTGTGCATAAGTGTCTCCTCAGTCCTCATCCTCTCCTCTCATCAGTTGGACATGCAGCGTGGGGTCCATGGTCGTCTGATGGACAACTCCACCAGTGTTCGCGAGGCTGCAGTGGAGCTGCTGGGACGCTTTGTGCTGAGCAGACCCCAACTCACCGAGCAGTACTACGACATGCTGATCGAGAGAATACTGGTAACGAACACACACGCGCCATAATACTCACCTGAGCAAGCAGACTATCACACATCTTTATGCACAGATACAGAGTCACAGCGTGACACCCTAAACACAGCTGTGAAGTGCAACTCTTTGAGCAATGCGCAAACAAGCTGTTAAAGAGGATAACACGGCTCAGAGCCTTTTCTAGGAGAATGAGAAGGCATCAGCTGAGACAGAGTAGTGAGAAATGGAACTGGGCCGATGACACTTCCCACCTCTAGCTGAGAGTTCATTCCAAGTGTAAAAGTTCACCTAAGGTAATATTATTTTCTCCACACTGCCACCCAGGGCTTTGCTGGAGAACTGCAGGCTTCTCAAACGTAAACACAATGCATTTGAACAGCTATCATTTCTCCTCTACTCAACGAAAGTAACTCAGATTGTCGTTTTGTTAATATGACATTACTTATTTAATGTTTCATTTATTTTTGATAATATATATCATGGTCGCTTGTAAGGCAGAGGTAGCCCTGGAGTGAAAGTGTGTAAATATATGGTGGATGTTGCATTCCCATCTGACCTCATTGCACCCCTCTTGTTTCTAGGACACGGGTATCAGTGTGAGGAAGAGGGTGATCAAGATCTTGAGAGACATCTGTCTGGAGCAACCCACCTTCAACAAGATCACTGAGATGTGTGTCAAGATGATCCGCAGGGTCAACGACGAGGAGGGCATCAAGGTGTGTATCTGTCTGCGTCTGTAATAAATGTCCGTGTTTCATTTGCAGATGGATACTTCACAGGGCTGCAGAACGTTACCTGTCGTCGTGTGCGCATTTGTGTGCAAATTTCAAAGTTTGCTCCACTTTCTTCTTCAGAAACTTGTGAATGAGACCTTCCAGAAACTCTGGTTCACCCCTACACCCAATCACGATAAAGACGCCATGACCCGTAAGATCCTCAACATCACAGACGTGGTGAGTTCCAGGGCTCAAACTATCAAACTGTCAAATAACTTTCCAATGTACATCTCAGTCTGTATTTGAGGGTTGCCTGTTCGACATGTCTTGACCTGATGACATCATCTTTCCTAGGTGTCTGCATGCAAAGATACAGGCTATGACTGGTTTGAGCAGCTACTTCAAAACGTGAGTATTTCCAGTTGTCGTCGTGTGTTACGTGGTGGTAGTTGGCCTCGAGTCACATTCAGAACTTTTTTCGCATTGGCTCAGGTTCATTGTTGTCCCATTTATTCGTGGTCGTGGAAAGTTTTAAGCACACGGGGAAGTTATGTTGTTTACTCCAGGTCTACTGTGACTTGTTCATATATATCACTTTTCTCTTGTGAGAGCTGTTACAAACAGGTTCCCGAAAGATTTACGTTGTGTGCCTCACTTCAAAACCTCCCCCTTACTTAGCTGCTGAAGACGGAGGAAGATGCTTCCTATAAACCAGCCAGAAAGGCCTGCGTTCAGCTGGTGGACAATCTAGTGGAACACATCCTCAAATACGAAGAGTCTCTCGCTGGTATGGAGGTCACTCCCAGTTTAGATTGCGAATCGCCATTTATCTTGACACATCAATGTACTGTTGATTTATGTTATGATAGAAAGTCCAGTTGAGACTGAAGGAAGGATCTGTGTTTCTGTTTCAGATATCGAGAACAAGGGGGTGAACTCTAATCGTCTGGTGTCTTGCATCACCACCCTCTTCCTGTTCAGTAAGAATCGAGCCCAGCTGATGGTCAAACATGCCATGACCATGCAGCCTTACCTCACCACCAAGTGCAACGTAAGGACCCACGCAAACCTTCTCTCCTCAATTTGTTGAAACACTGAGACCGGTGTAAGAAAATTCAAGCAAAAATTAGCCACCTGATTTTACATAGTGCTCTAGGGCCATCTAGTGGTTTATTATTGTCGGTACATGTTTTATACAACAACATGACCAACAGGTCAAGCTTTCTCTCACATTAGAAATCTCTGTGACTGTATCAATATGAATTTGATCTTGTTTTCAGACCCAGAGTGACTTCATGGTGATCTGTAACGTGGCCAAGATCCTGGAGCTGGTTATCCCTCTGATGGAGCACCCCTCTGAGACCTTCCTCACCACCATAGAGGAAGACCTGATGAAGCTCACCATCAAATACGGCATGACGGTACATCTCTAGTAAAGGCTGCAGCTTGTAGCCAGGTTCAATGCTAAAATAACCGTGAAGAAACCAAATCAAATGTGAAGGACTGGTTTTTAGTTGTTCTGTCATCTTTTTTTTTTTTCGCAGGTTGTGCAACACTGTGTGAGCTGTCTTGGCGCTGTCGTGAACCGGGTCACTCACAACTACAAGTTTGTTTGGGCTTGTTTCAACCGTTACTATGGTGCCCTGACCAAGCTGAAGACCCAGCACTCAGAGGATTGCAACAACCCTGTTCTGGCTGCTAACAAACCGGCCTTGCTGCGCTCGCTGTTCACTGTGGGGGCGCTCTGTCGCCACTTTGACTTTGACCAGGAGGAGTTCAAGGGGCCCAGCAAGGTAGAGCCAGGAAATAGAAGGGAGATATATTTTTGTATTGTTGGGGATTTTTAAAGACCTGAATACTTGATGCATTGTCGGTCACTGTTGCTTTTTCCCTTCAGGTTGTGATAAAGGACAAAGTGATGGAACTTCTGCTGTACTTCACCAAACATGAAGATGAGGAAGTTCAGACCAAGGCCATCATTGGTCTAGGTAAAGCTAACCTTAATTCACCCTAGCACAGACCACAAGTTGTTCTAACAAACTTCTGTCATCCACCACCAATGGCTTTTGTTCCCCTGGTTCCACGGTGCTTGGGCTGATATCTTTTTCCTGCTCTCTTACACCCCATCCCCCTCTCTCCGTTCTCCAGGCTTCCAGTTCATCCAGTACCCAGGGCTGATGTTCATGCAGGATGTGAAGACTCTGTACAACGGCATCCTGTCGGACAGGAAGAGCTCCGTAAACCTGAAGATCCAGGTGCTGAAGAACCTGCAGACATACCTGCAGGAGGAGGATTCTCGCATGCAGGAGGCCGACCAACAGTGTGAGTCTCACCTCTGCGTCTATTCAATCTAATATATTCCATTTCCTTATCCAAAGTGACTTACAAAATAGAGTGTATACATGTTCATATTGGTGGTCCAAGCAAAAGTTCATTTATTCACATCAATACAGGTCAAATAAAACACACAAGCACAGCAATATAATAAAGTGTTAGAATGGGGCACAGGATATTGGGTGTGTTAGTTAGGTGCATGCCTCCATGATGTCTAGTGGCTAGTTTCCATGCGACTGAACCAGGCTCAGGGTTCCTAATGGTTCTCGCCTTTGTGCGTCTGCAGGGAAGAAGCTGTCGAAGCAGGAGGACCTGAAGGAGATGGGGGACATCTCGTCAGGCATGAGCAGCTCCATCATGCAGCTGTACCTGAAGCAGGTGCTGGAGGCCTTCTTCCACACACAGTCCAACGTACGACACTTTGCCCTCAACGTCATCGCCCTGACGCTCAACCAGGGCCTCATCCATCCTGTGCAGGTACATAACACTTCAGAAACCCATACTGCATACCATTGGGCTACTCTTCTCAGACAAGTCATTCCTAAACTCTGGCCATGTAAAAAATACATGTGTGATTATAATGGAGAAAAGCATCACTGTTGTCAACAGTTTTGTAACTGCTGTTGATCCATCTTCTTTTTCAGTGTGTGCCCTACCTGATTGCCATGGGAACGGACCCAGAGCCCACCATGAGGAACAAGGCTGACCAGCAGCTGGTGGAGATTGATAAGAAGTACACCGGCTTCATCCATGTGAGTGTCTGTGGGCCGGTCTCAGGGTAGAAAGAGCGGCCTGGCCTCTCAACAGGCTGGTAGTGTGATTATCTACTGTATGTTATCAATGTATATAACGCATTGTGTTTGGTTGTGTGTCCAGATGAAGGCTGTGGCGGGGATGAAGATGTCCTACCAGGTACAGCAAGCTATCTGGTCAGCTAAGGGTACGGTGATCCGTGGCTACCGGCAGGACGAGACCACCTCGGCCCTCTGCGCCCACCTCTTCTCTATGGTCCGAACCAACCGGCAGCACCGACGAGCCTTCCTCATCTCACTGCTCAACCTGTTTGATGACAGCTCGGTGAGTCCCTCCTTCCCCTAGATACACATTGTGAAGAATCAGTATTATAGCAGTATACATAGACAGAATGAACAGATAGACAAAAGTAAGAGTTTGGTGAAGGTAATGGTTGTTATTGTGACTTTTCCCACCCTGCAGAAGATGGAGGTAAACATGCTCCTGTACATAGCAGACAACCTGGCCTGTTTCCCCTACCAGAGCCAGGAGGAGCCCCTGTTCATCATGCACCACATAGACATCACCCTGTCTGTGTCCGGCAGCAACCTGCTGCAGTCCTTCAAGGAGGTAGGTCATACACACAAGATCACACGTAGCCACACGTGGTTTGTAAAAACACGACCTATAATGTGACTTTTAACGACATACAAGCTATAGTGGGTTTTATACCCTATAATAATCCCCAACACTAGCTTTTGTTTGGTTGTGAATGACTGACTCACTCCTCTGTCCTCTCTGCAGTCCCTTCTCAAAGAGCCGAGGCGGCGGGAGAAGAAGCAGAAAGAGAGGAAGTACCACTCGGAGGAGGATAACTCTGAGGAAGAGGGGCGTCACAGCAGCCGCTCCAACAGCAGTGACGATGAGGTGGTCCACAGGCCCAAGAAGCCCAAACACCGGGCCCAGGCCCACGTGGAGTCTGACTCTGACTCTGACCTGGAGATGGAGGACTTGGACAAGGTGATGCAGCGTCTGCCTGACAACCCCATCCCCCTGTTGGACTTTGCCAACGCTTCGCAGGGTATCCTTCTGCTGCTGGTTCTCAAGCAGCACCTAAAGAACCTCTATGGCTTCTCAGACAGGTACGTCACTACATAACATCTCACCTTACCGTCTCACTGGACAAGACCGAGCTAGGAAGATCACAATATGATACTGATAATAATTCTGTCTTTTTATGTTGCCATGCCAATTTCTCAGTTAATGAAGAAATAACCTAAACTTAACCTCTTCATCCGCTCATGTAGTAAAATCCAGAAGTACTCTCCGACGGAATCGGCTAAGGTGTACGAGAAGGCTGTGAACAGGAAGAGTCACGTGCACTTCAGCCCACGTCAGACATTGGACTTTTTAAATTCTGACCTGGCCAATGTTGAACTCACCTACGACATCAAGAGGAGGATCGTCAAACAGTACCTAGATGTAAGAGATCACTCTTCCTTTTTCTGAAAGTCTCTTTAGTTGTTTTGTGTCATATAAAGGAAATAATGGAATTTTGGAAAATTGGGTTTGCAATTTGTTTACTTAACTGAATTTCCTCATTTGAAACGGAATTGAGCCAGATGGAGTTTATTTTTGTCGTTTTTAAAAGGGTTAGGCAGTAAGGCAGGGTTTGCCAACTGGCAACTTTGGCCCCCAAAGTTTTCTAAACCCTCCCAATTTTTTTTTCATGTTTTATTGTTGGACATAAAGACTGTAAAAACACCAGGAAATCAGCCCCAAGTTATTTTAATTTATGAAATCTGTTCCCAAGTATTCCCACGCATAATAGACATGTGATCATATAAAATGTAAGCAAGGTTTGAAATGATTGTTTTAGTCCAATGTGATATCTGTTTGGGCTTCTTGCGGTCAATTTGCAGTCTCCAAATTATATGAAATTATGTTCCGACCATCCGCTCAAGAAAATATTGGCCCACGGTTGAATCTAGTTGATGATCCCTGCAGTATAAGGTGACCTAGTGTTGTCTCTGAGCGCAGCAGACTGGTTAATATTCTTGTCTCTCTCAGTTCAAGTTACTGATGGAGCACTTGGACCCTGATGAAGAGGATGAGGAAGGTGAGGCGTCGGCCAGCGCTAACGCCAGAAACAAAGCCATCACTTCACTGCTGGGAGGGTCCAGCCACCAGGACCACAAGAACCACCATCAGGCTCCTATAGAGACGGACGACGACGAGAGCGACGGAGACGAGAAAACCCCAGGGGTGAGCCCCAGGCAGCCTATTGCAGCGGTCTTACAGCTGTTATTGTCCCTGTTAATAACTTTTTAGAAGACTGTTGACTGCCATGTTGGCTACTGGAACCTACAGTGCCTTCAGAAAGTATTCATACTCCTCGACTTATTCCACGTTTTGTTTTTTTTCTCACCCAGATAGTGGAAACATGTTTGTTGAAAATGAAATACAGAAATATCTAATTTACATAAGAGTCAATACTTTGTAGAAGCACCTTTTGGAAGCGATTACAGCTATGAGTCTTTCTGGGTAAGTCTTTAAGAGCTTTCCACACCTGGATTGTGTAACATTTTCCCATTATTATTTATTTTAAAAAATTCAAGCTCTGTCAAATTGGTTGTTGATCATTTGCTTGACAACCATTTCAGGTCTTGCCATAGATTTTCAAGTAGATGTAACTGTAACTCAGCCACTCAGGAATATAGACTATCTTCTTGGTAAGCAATTCCAGTGTAGATTTGGCCTTGTATTTTTTTGTTATTGACAGTGTCTGGTGTAAAGCAGACTGAACCAGGTTTTCCTCTATGATTTTGCCTGTGCTTAGACCCATTCCGTTTCTTTAGTATCCTGAAAGTCTCCCCAGTCCTTAACGATTACAAGCATACCCATAACATGATGCAGCCACCACCGTGCTTGAAAATATGGAGCGTGGTACACACTCAGTAATGTGTTGTATTGGATTTGTCCCAAACATAACACTTTGTATTCAGGACAAAAAGTTAATTGCTTGGCCAAAAGTTTTGCAGTATTACTTTAGTGCCTTGTTGCGAAAAGGATGAATCTTTTGGAATATTTTTATTCTGTACAGGCTTCCTTCTTTTCACTCTGTCAATTAGGTTAGTATTGTGGAGTAACTACAATGTTGTTGATCCATCCTCAGTTTTTTCCTATCACAGCCATTAAACTCTGTAACTGTCACCATTGGCCTCATGGGGAAATCCCTGAACGATTTCCTTCCTGACTGGATGTATTGATACACCATCCAAAGCGTGATTCACCATGGTCAAAGGGATATTCAATGTTTTTATTTTATTTACATTTTTACCCATCTACCAATAGGTACCCTTCTTTGCGAGGCATTGGAAAACATCCCTGGTTGAATCTGTGTTTGAAATTCACTGCTCAACTGAGGGACCTTACAGAAAATTGTATGTGTGGGGTACAGAGATGAGTCATTCAATATGTGATTTGGTAGGCAAATGTTTACTCCTGACTTTATTTAGGCTATCCATAACAAAGGGGTTGAATGCTTACTGACTGAAGACATTTCAGCTTTTCATTTTTAATTAATTTGTAAAAAAAAGAATTAAAAAAAAATCTAATTACACAATATCACTTTGACACTATGCGGTATTGTGTGTAGGCCAGTGACAACTACTTTTAATACATTTTAAATTCAGACTGTAACACAACAAAATGTGGAAAATGTCAAGGAGTGTGAATAATTTCTGAAGGCATTGTATCTGCTCTCACTGCCTTCGGTGCAGTAGTTAGCTGGGTGTTGTAGTAACACTGCTGTTTCTTTCCCCAGTCATCACGAAGATCCAGGAAGCACGGCGACTCTGCGGAGGCATCAGGTCACATGAACGAGACGGTAGGTTCCATGGACGTCATCGCCCTCTGCTGCCCCAAGTACAAGGACCGGCCACAGATCGCCCGCGTCATCCAGAAGACCAACACGGGCTACAGGGTGCACTGGATGGCTGGGTCCTACTCTGGAGTCTGGGCTGAGGCTAAGAAACGGGACGGACGCAAAACTGTGCCTTGGGTGGACACTATCAAGGAGTCTGACATTATTTACAAGAAAATACCCTTGACGAGTGCACACAAGCTGACGAACAGAGTGGTGCAGACTTTACGGTCACTGTACTCAGCCAAGGACGGAACTTCCTAATCGACTCTACGGTTACTCTCAGACAGATAAACTCTTTGCAGCCAAACTCTATTATGAGGAACCAACGTTTTTCTAATACAGAAAATACAAAAAATACTACAGACACGCAAAACATGAAATGTAAGCACGAGATAGAGAGCAAGTATTGTGAACTTTTGGTCTGTGATGAACATTTAATCTGGATCCAGGATATGTTTAAGTTAAACAGAAAAAACACAAGAAGGAAATGTTTGGAAAACATTGTGTGGGAGCTCCTTCGCTGTTGTGCAGCAAACTCGGTTGTTTGATTTTCCCACTGTATCATAGTTTAACAAAAAAAAATGACAAAAATGTTTATATCGCTGACAAAAATTCTGTTTAAAAAAATAAACAAAGTGAATGTTGAAAATTAGTCTGTTAATGTTCTTAATAAAGTGTTCTTGGAGTTTAACCTAGCACCGGATGGATTTATTTAGCTTAGTTTCCAGGGAAGCTACTTTTAAAACTTTTACCTTTTTATTTTGTTTTATTCCCTTTTGTTTACCCATGCTGTACAATGGAGTCTCTTGGATATAATTTATTCGGTTGAAAGCGAAGCATGCAGTATATGTGGCCTACATGCAGGGGAGTTTTTTGTAAATTTAGATTTTGATGTATTAGGTCACCCAAGAGAACTAAAAGGCATCCCCAGCACTTCTGGCGGAGCAAATACTGCAATAAATTTTTTTACTTCTCTTTGTTACTTGTCTCGTTTGCATTTGACTTTATTTTATTCTTTTCATGGTGATGGTGCGCCACCATGTAGTATCTGTTGTCAACTTGTCATTTGTTGTTTGTCATTTTTGTTGGTTCTTTTCTGTTTTAGTTTTTGATATTATACGTGGAAGGTCCAGGATGATGGAAAGGGCTACATATTTTGATTCCCTCGTAGTAGAATTGTAATATGGTCAATTTTGTCTTGGGTTTATTGTGGTAATTTAGTAGTCCACGGTGTTTGATTACCTAGGTGTTTGCAACTCCGAGAACTCAAATCCATCGCTCATCAACTCAGTTTCAGATAGGGCCTTGCAAAAAGCAGTGGTGAATCCATCTGTTATCTTGTTTCTGTATGCCACTGACAGTTTTTGTAATGAACTGGATTTAGTATAACCATGTACTCTATGAACGTGATGGACGATCCGCATAAGAAAATTAATATTCAGAAAAATATAAATATGGTTTTGTGCCGTAAAGAAACAGTTTGTCTGTCCCAACAAATCTGTCAAGTGCTGAATGCCAGGCTGTTTTTTTGTTGTTTCAGGCTAAAAAAGTAATGGGAGTAGCTCATTAGGGAAAGGGGGATACCTAGTTAGTTGTACAACTGAATGCTTTGAAATGTATCTTCCACATTTAACCTAACCCCTCTGAATCAGAGAGGTGCTGCAGTAATCGACATCCACGTCCGTCGAACAGTGGGTTAACGGCCTTGTTCAGGGGTAGAAGTACAGCTTTTAACATTGTCAGCTTGGGGATTCGATCTGGCAACCTTTCGGTTACTGGCCCAACGCTCCTCCTACCCGCCATGCTATCTGCCGCCCAAAATCAGAGCGCTCTGTTTCTGCCCGAAAGGAGAGGCGTTTGGATATTTCGCACATGCTTTCAGCACTTCAACTGGTATGTGTGTACCATGTCCAAACCTATAGTTAATACGCTGGCGCTTCTTAGTGGACAGAAATTGTAATTACAGTGTCCGTTGTGCTGCAAGAACAGATTCTATCGGCAGAAAAAAAAGTGAAAAGGCCAGTCGTTTTAGTCTGGGCAACGAAATATTATGATAAGTTCAACACCTTTGCAAATGCCATTAGTGTAGAGAGCATGTAGAAATTCACTTCTAAAGCGTATTTGAAATTACACAGGAAGTACATCCTATAACCTTTCACCCTGTTCAAAAGTGTCATGAGGCTGGCGGGCTAGCTGCTACACTTGTTTACACCGAAGACTAGAATATTTTGCTTATCACACATTGTGTTAACAATTAATTACGTCCGGACGGCTTTCTGTACGGTAAACTGTAAGAAAAGTAGCGAACGTTGTTCAACAAATCTAATTTAACGTTAGCTAGCGAACGTTAGCTCGCAGCTTAGAATAAACAGGGTTTAGCCCGCGTTTTTAGCTATTTTAGTGTTAGCAAGATGTGCTATTATGTGCTATTAACCTGCTATATAACTAGTTTAGATAGCTAACTCATCCAGTTTCACAAGTTAGTTTCACACGTACTTTTATAACTTCCACCAGCCTTATTTTGATAAAAGTGTTGTGTGTAACTAACTTAATTGGCTAGCTAACGTTAACTACCTACAGAGTCATTGCAGAACGTGGTGACGGGGTTGGACAGGCTAAGTAGAGCTTGCTAGTTGGCTACTGTCTGTGTTTGCCATATAATCAACCGTTTATGTCCGTACTGCCTTTCATCTGTCGTATAGTTTGCAAGTTAGGGGACATGTCTGTCCGTATAGTTGCACCTGCGGTGACAGTCTGGTTTGTTTGTGGTTGGATTTTGACCACGGCTGACGTCACAGTGGTGCTGAAATATGTTCATCTCATGCGAATCTCATCAGTCCCACAGTGTAAAACATGCCGTCCACCTTGGGACCCAGCAGTCCTGCTGCTGCCCTTGCGGAAGCGCTGGAGAGCTCTGGCCGGCTCATAGACAGACACCTCCAGGATGACCGCTGCTTCCCTGACCTCTCAGAGCTTCTTAATGTCCCCTCACACAGTAAGTCAAGTAATTGGCGGTGCAAGGTTATATGTTGTTCAAGTTTGTCATATCAATTCATCTCGCAAGACACTTTAGCCCTGATATTTTGGCTGTAGCCAGCTTACTGTGCATAGGGAGGCTACAGCCACATCTCAGGGCTTAGTTCACTCCCCACTCGGTGTTGCAGACATGCCATCTTTGTCTGGGGGGTCAGACATGGACTACCCTCTTCAGGGACCTGGGCTGATCAGCGTGCCAAACCTTCCTGAGCTCAGTGCAGTCCGAAGGGTTCCCCTACCCCCTGAGCTGGTGGAGCAATTCAGCCGTATCCTTTTCAGAGACTAGGGGAAGGAAAGGGGGATACCTAGTCAGTTGTACAACTGAATGCCTTCAACTGAATTGTCTTCCGCATTGAACCCAACCCCTCTGAATCAGAATACACAGAGGGAGCTGTGTCCAACTGTCCAGGTCTCACCCATATAACTCAGAAATGTCTGTGCAGGATTATGTGAATTGTATTAAACTAACCACCATTTCAGAAAAGCTGCCTAGTCCTTAACCTTCCCCTAACAGATATGCAGTGCAATTGTATGATGGGAGTTTTTCCTGAAATCTGTCGAGCATGGCTCACCATTGACAACGATATCTTCATGTGGAATTATGAGGATGGGTGAGTACCAAGCACTCATAAATGAAGTTATTTTGTTCAAAAAAAACATTGCAGGAGCAGTAAACATGGACCCATTTTCATTGGACACTGTCATCACTTTGTTCCACAGGGGGGACGTTGCATATTTTGACGGACTCAGTGAAACCATCCTGTCCGTGGGGCTGGTCAAACCTAAAGCAGGTAAAATGGCAACACACTTTAACCTGAGCTGTGTTTCCTATATTTAAAATTACAACAGCTCTGTAGGTGTTTGGATTCAAGGCCCATTGCAGTCAAAAATGTGATTTTTGTATGTGTATACAGTAGAGGTCGACCGATTTATGATTTTTCAACGCTGATACCGATTATTGGAGGACCATAAAAGCCGATACCGATTAATCAGCCATTTTTAAAAATGTCTTTATCTGTAATAATGACAATTACAACAACTGAATGAACACTTATTTTAACTTAATATAATACATCAATAAAATCAATTTAGCCTCAAGTAAATAATGAAACATGTTCAATTTGGTTTAAATAATGCAAAAACAAAGTGTTGGACAAGAAAGTAAAAGTGCATTATGTTCCATTTAAAATATGTGCCATGTAAGAAAGCTAACGTTTCAGTTCCTTGCTCAGAACATAAGAACATATGAAAGCTGGTGGTTCCTTTTAACATGAGTCTTCAATATTCATTCCCAGGTAAGAAGTTTTAGGTTGTTTTTATTATAGGAATTATAGGACTATTTCACTCTATACCATTTGTATTTCATTAACCTTTGACTATTGGATGTTCTTATAGGCACTTTTAGTATTGCCAGTGTAACAGTATAGATTCCGTCCCTCTCCTCGCTCCTCCCTGGACTCGAACCAGCAACACAACGACAATTAGCGCGTGCTAACTAGCTAGCCATTTCACTTCAGTTACACGAGCCTCATCTCGGGAGTTGATAGGCTTGAAGTCATAAACAGCGCAATGCTTGACACACAACGAAGAGCTGCCTTCAAAACGCACGAAAGTGCTGTTTGAATAAATGTTTACGCGCCTGCTTCTGCCTACCACCGCTCAGTCAGATACTTGTATGCTCAGTCAGATTATATGCAACGCAGGACACGCTAGATAATATCTAGTAATATCATCAACCATGTGTAGTTAACTAGTGATTATTATTGTTTTTTATAAGATAAGTTTAATGCTAGCTAGCAACTTACCTTGGCTTACTGCATTCGTGTAACAGGCAGTCTCCTTGTGGAGTGCAACGAGAGAGAGGCAGGTCGTTATTGCGTTACACTAGTTAACTGTAAGGTTGCAAGATTGGATCACCCGAGCAGACGAGGTGAAAATCTGTCGTTCTGCCCCTGAACAGGCAGTTAACCCACTGTTCCTAGGCCGTCAAAATAAGAATGTGTTCTTAACTGACTTGCCTAGTTAAATAAAGATTAAATAAAGGTGTAAAAATAAAATCGGCGCCCAAAAATACCGATTTCCGATTGTTATGAAAACTTGAAATCAGCCATTCCGATTAATCGGTCGACCTCTAGTATACAGTGCCTTCGGAAAGTATTCAGACCACATTACTTTTTTCATATTTTGTTACGTTACAGCCGTATTCTAAAATGGATTAAATAACAAAACATCCTCTGCAATCTACACACAATACCCCATAATGACAAAGCAAAAACTGTTTTTTAATTTAATTTAGCAAATGTATTAAAAATAATAAACAGATACCTTAAGCATTCAGACCTTTCGCAATGAGACTCGAAATTGAGCTCAGGTGCATTCTGTTTCCATTGATCGTCCTTGATGTTTCTGACTTGATTGGAGTCCACCTGTGGTAAATTCTTTTGATTGGACATGATTTGGAAAGGCACACCTGTCTATATAAGGTCCCACAGTTGACAGTGCATGTCAGAGCAAAAACCAAGCCATGAGGTCGATGGAATTGTCTGGAAGATCCAAGACAGGACTGTGTCGAGGTACAGATCTGGGGAAGGGTACCAAGACATTTCTGCAGCATTGAAGGGTCCCCAAGAACACAGTGGCCTCATCATTCTTAAATGGAAGAAGTTTGGAACTACAAGACTCTTCCTAAAGCTGGCCGCCCGGCCGAACTGAGCAATCGGGGGAGAAGGGCCTTGGTCAAGTAGGTGACCAAGAACCCGATGTCACTTGGACAGAGGTCTAAAGTTCCTCTGTGGAGAAAGAGAAACTTCCAGAAAGACAACCATCTCTGCAGCACCCCACCAATCAGGCCTTTATGGTAGAGTGGCCAGACGGAAGCCACTCCTCATTAAAAGGCACATGAAAACCTGTTTGGAGTTTGCCAAAAGACACCTAAAGACTCTCAGACCATGAGAAACAAGATTCTCTGGTCTGATGAAACCAAGATTAAACTCTTTGGCCTGAATGCCAAGTGTCATGTTTGGAGGTAACCTGGCAACACCCCTACAGTGAAACATGGTGGTGGCAGCATCATGCTGTGGGGATGTTTTTCAGTGGCAGAGACTTTGAGACTAGTCAGGATCAAGGCAAAGATGAACGGAGCAAAGTAAAAAGAGATCCTTGATGAAAACCCACTCCAGAGCGCTCAGGACCTCAGACTGTGACAAAGGACAAGGACCCTCAGCACACAGGCAAGACAACGCAGGAGTGGCTTCGGGACAAGTCTCTGCATGTCCTTGAGTGGCCCAGCCAGAGCCCGGACTTGAACCAGATCGAACATCTCTGGAGAGACCTGAAAATAGCTGTGCAGCAGCACTCCCCATCCAACCTGACAGAGCTTGAGAGGATCTGCAGAGAAGAATGAGAGAAACTCCCCAATAAATGCAGGTTTGCCAAGCTTGTAGCATCATACCCAAGAAGACTCGATGCTGTAATCACTGCCAAAGGTTCTTCAACAAAGTACTGAGTAAAGGGTCTGAATACGTATGTAAATTTGATATTGACGTTTTTTTATTTGTAATAAATGTGCAACGTTTTCTAAACCTAATTTTTGCTTTGTCATTATGGGGGGTAAAACAATTTATTCAATTTTAGAATGAGGCTGTAACCAGAGAGCTGGTTGAGAGAATGCTAAGAGTGTGCAAAGCTGTCATCAAGATAAAGGGACTTTCTTTGAAGAATCTCATATTTTTTTATTTAACACTTTTTTTGGGTTACTACATGATTCCATATGTGTTATTTAATCATTTTGATGTATTCACTACTATTCTACTACTGTAGAAAATAGTGAAAAATACAGGAAAACCCTGAAAATGAGTAGGTGTCCAAACCTTTGATTTGTATTGTGCATAGATATTAGGTACACCTATCTAGTACAGGGTCAGACCCCCCCTTTGCCTCCAGAATAGTCTGAATTCTCTGGGGCATGGATTCTACAATGTGTTTGTTGCCCAATTGGTATCAAGAAACCGAACGTGTGCCAGGAAACATTCCTTACACCACCGCCACCAGCATGTACCAATGACAGCAGGCAAGATGGGTTCATGGACTCTGTAGGAGCGAGCCTTTTTTGTGAACAGGGTGGGTTACCTAATAAACTTATTCCCACACTGAGGCTGGAATAATATTGTGAGAAGGATAATGCCCATTTAGTGTAAGACCTGTTTGGGGGGGTGGGGAAGCCTGATATTTCAGCCTGTTTTGAAGGAATAGAGTTTTTGCCTGCCTGGTGACATCACCAGGCTTGTACATTTAGGTAATAGACCAATAAGAAAGTGTTCCAAACCTCTCTGCCAATAACTGCTATGTTTCCCCTCCCCACTCAGACCACTCCCAGACAGTCCTAGAAAAATTCTTGCTTGATAAATTCCTCTTTGCTAAGAAGCTATTTTTGTGTCTTTTGTGTTTTCAATTTAAAATGGTAAAAAATCTAAGAGTAAGGTACTTAATTGTTACCCAAATATCATTTGATATTGAGATTTTAAAAAATGGCTGCATTGTGAGAGAAAATTACTTAATTCTTTCTACAGGGATTTTCCAGCCACACATCCACTTCCTGTTGGTCCTAGCCACTCCTGTGGATGTAGTGATCCTGGGGCTCAGCTTCCCTAAAGCTCAGGCAGGTGAGTAATGATGATCATCCTAGACCTGAAGCACACAACCCGGTGTCATCAATTCGACATACAGTTTTGAAATTGGTTGATTTGGTTTAGATTTATCTTTGTGTTGTTGGTATTAGTATTAAAGTCCTACTCCAGTCTCCATTTCACCTCATTTAACACCTGATTTACTTAACAGGATACTTCAGGATTTTGCCAATGAGGCCTTTATCTACTTCCCCCAAAGTCAGATTAACCCCTGGACACCATCGTTGTCTCTGTGTGCAGTTTTAGTGTCGTTGCTAACTAGCTTTTGTGGAATTGCTAACTAATCATGCTAGCGGATACCCATAGACTTCCAATCATTGTGCTAATGCTAGTTAGCATTGGCCCCCAAAACTACCTCTAACTTCATTCATACTTGACAGAGACAAAAATGGTATCCAGGTGTTCATCTGACTGGGGAAGTAGATAAAGGGGCCTCATTGCCAAAATCCCAAAGTATCCCTTTAACAAATGGCACATCTCAATAAGTCTTCCGTGTATCCTCATGACATGGCACAAGTGGGGGGTGCTCCTTTCCTTTTTTGTTCTCTATTGTTCCTCAAGCAAGAGGGGAGGCTGATGACATCACAAAGTCACAATCAGTCCAAATGCTTGAATGCCCTACTCGCTGAATTTTGCAGTTGCCTGAACACTATTAAAACATGTTTTTTTACCCTTTAGCAGTGGTGTAAAGTACTTAAGCAGTCATTTAAAGTATGTTTTACTATTGTAGTTATCTTTACTTTGCTATTTATATTTTTGACAACTTTTACTACATTCTGAAAGAAAATAATGTACTTTTTACCCAATACATTTTCTCGGACACCTAAAAGCACTCAATACATTTTGAATGCTTAGCAGGACAGGAAAATGATCCAATTCACACACTTAACAAGAGAACATCCTGGTCATCCCTGCTGTAGGGCTGGGCGGTACACTGTATTTTACTATATACCGGTATTTATGCACGGACCAGTTTGGGTTTTTACTTTACCTTCTATAACGGTATTTTAATGTTTGATTTGTTAAATGTAATACGCCGTGTTTATGTTTCTTACATCTGCAAACCACTAGTATTTCCTTACCAAGTTAAGCTAAATCGTGTTAGCTGACTAGCTAACTAGCTGACAAAAGTACTGAGTCAGAGCAAACGTAGCTAGCTAATACAGCCTGATACCAGTACTGGTGGAGGCTTAAATCAGCATGTTTGTCCAACAGTATCTTCTAAATCAAAAAGGGATAGGTGAAGCATGAATATGTTGGCTATATGAATAAAGATGTAATGTAGCCAAAGATTATAGGGTCCCCCAGCAAACACTGAACACCACTTTGGTTCCTACCTATGTCACAATAACTCGTCCATTGCATTTTCATTCGTTGTCATGTCAAACAACACTATTCAAAGTGCCCACCATTATTTATATTCTAACTATAGAATTATAATAAAAATTATATTTCCATGATTCCAAAAGTTCACCCAAGGGTTTTGATCTAAATCGCAATTGCGACATTTGGTTAAATAAAGCCTAGTATTTTTGCCCATATAGTGGCAGTGTGGAAATTATCTCAAATGAATGCAAGGAAATGCAGGAAATAATTTTAGGTTGAAGTTGAATTGAACAGAATAAAACAATCCGAATGGAGAAAGGCCCATTGAAATCATTTAGAATATATGTGTTGTCACGCTCTACTCATAAAGCCAACTTAAAGCTTTTATTAATCAAAAACATAAAATACGTCATACCGTCAAAAATTTGAAAAATACCATGATATATTTTGGCCATATCGCCCAGCCCTACCCTACTGCCTCTCATCTGGCGGACTCACTAAACACACATGCTTTGTGTGCAAATTGTGTTGGAGTGTGCCACTGGCTAAAGGTTAAATAAAAAAGAAAACCAGACGGCACCATTTTCTTAATATAAGGAATTTGAAATTATTTGTACTTTTAAAACCAAATACTTTTACTCAAGTAGTATTTTACTGGATGACTTGAGTAAATTACTTGAGTAATTTTCTATAAAGTTATCTTTTACTTGTACTCAAGTATGACAATTGGGTACTTTTTCCACCACTGCCCTTTAGTGTCTGTGTGTTTACTGTATTTATACCTGGGATATCGCTTTTCAACAGGAAAAGTATAAAACTCACTGGAACGTCTTTAAACCCACAATGGACTACTTCAGAAATTGATTTACTCTCTCAACTTCTCTTTCCCTCTCTTTATCAGGGTTGAATGACAGCATGTCTGGAGGGATGCAGTTACTACCAGACCCGCTGTACTCCATCCCCACAGACAACACCTACCTCCTGGCCATCACCTCCACCGACCTGGGCCGCATCTTCCTGGCAGGGAAAGATGGCTGCCTGTATGAGGTAGCCTACCAGGCCGAGGCAGGCTGGTTCAGCCAACGCTGTAAGAAGATTAACCACTCCAAAAGCAGCCTGTCCTTCCTAGTCCCCTCTCTGCTCCAGTTCTCCTTCTCTGAGGACGGTAAGGATAGTTCAGAGGCTCCTTGTGGAATTGGAACTTTCTTGTGCTCTAGTTCTTGAATTGAATTTGACTATTTTTCTATCTTGGTGCCCCACAGACCCGGTAGTGCAGATTGCCATTGACAACTCCCGTAACACACTCTTCACCCGCTCAGAGAAGGGGGTTCTACAGGTACACAACCCAACTATTTGAATGGTAGCACTGTAGTAAATATCAATATGTTTATTTGTTGAATAGGATGATGTTTTGGGTAGAACTTTGTCAGACATTTCAAAAGGTTGTACTATTTAGAACAGGGGTTCCCAAATGTATTTAATCTACGACCCCATTTTGATATCTGAAAATTCTCAAAATGATGTGATTAACAGCCAGTGTTTACTTTTTTTATTTGGGACTATTGCAGTCAATTGCAAAACATTGTAACAGTATTTCTGATTGTCTTGTCAACTCACGAACACACACTTTTAATTTGGGCCTATAACAGCCAATTGCTAATTGAACTGATATAATGTATCCTATCATCACCACTGATGAGATCGGTGTGCTTGATTCATGTCGCATTGGAGCTGCTGAAAGTCAGGGGGCGTGGTCAACAGTGCGCACCTCATCTCTGCTGTCACATCCAACCTGGATCGATATTTGATTTTAATGCAGACGAGAGCAATTAATCCAGCTTCACACAGATATGAGCTGGCAAAGGGTACCATGAGTTTTAACGCTCTGAGAGAGACTGCAGGGTATTCCCTTCTGAGTCAGGAACCAAAACTCCTCCGTGATGGACCCGTCAATGCTTTGTCTGCAGCATATGTCCACATGACCGCTCGAAAGGCCGCACTTGACTGTTGCACCTGAATAATTCCAATTCAAGTGTATTTCCCCACGATCTAAGGGTACTCTGGTTGAGTTTAAGATTTTAAGTTTTCATTTAGATTTTTAAGTTTAACGACGTTACAGTGATTTTTGAGATACAATGACGATAGGTCATTTGAATGCGCAAAAAAAAAAAAACAGGATTTTGGAAATTCTCCCACGACCCCATTTTCATATCAGACGACTCCACGTGGGGTTGCGACCCCTAGTTTGGGAAACTCTGAATTAGGACCTTGAGTTAAAAGCTGATGATGTCTGTTCCAGGTGTATGATCTGGGTGTAGATGGGCAGGGTATGAGCCGTGTGGCGGCCATGTCACAGAGTTCCATCGTGGCTGCAGCAGGAAACGTTGCCAGGTTTGTCAGCTACTCCTCACCTCTGGTTAAATCCAGAGTGCTAGTGAATGTTTCACATGGTCAACGCTCATCACTGCTTAAGTACAAATCAAAATGAATCTCTTTGTTCTTTTAAATCGCTCCCTATAGGACCATAGATCGCTCTGTGTTTAAACCCATCATTCAGATCTCTGTGATAGACAGATCGGAGTCGTCCGACTGCCACCTGCTGGCTGTCACTCATGCAGGTAAGGAGACGGACTGACATGGGAGAGGAAATAGAGGCCGTACTGACATTATTTTCATTGCGGAATAAGTATCTACAAAGACCTTATGTAGGTCTCTATCTCTGCTTGTAGGAGTGCGTCTCTACTTCAGCACCGCTCCCTTTGCCCCACCACATGCCAAGCAGCCAGGGGTACGCCCTTGCCTGCTTGCTCTGGTCCATGTCCGCCTGCCTCCAGGCTTCTCTGCGTCCTCCACCCTGCAGAAGCCTGCCAAGGTCCACAAGGCTCTGCACAGCAAAGGTAAAAGCCACTCTGCAGTCTATACGCTATCCTGTAATAAACCTAAAGGTTTACTCATGTGTCTCTGGTGTTAATCCCTACAGGAGTTCTCCTGATGGCAGCGTCTGAGACTGAGGACAGTGACATCCTGTGGTGCATCAACCACGACTCCTTCCCCTTTAAGAAACCCCTGATGGAGGCTCAGGTGGGAGCTGAGGGAGTGAGGGTCATAGTTAATTAGAGATGTAAAAACCCATCTGCTTTGGAGTTGAAATTAGACACACTACTATGTGTAGTCAAAACCCCGGCTTACTTTGCAATGCATATGCTATGATTTAGTTTCCTTTTAAATGTAGTATTTGTTTGGCTTCAGAGCATTATAGTTCTATTGTCTGTGTATATCATTGCAGATGATGTCCAATGTAGATGGCCACTCCTGGGCGCTTTGTGCCATCAAGGAGGAGAAGGCACCTAAAATCTCTACCCCCCTGAATAAGGATCAGGTTCCCCTCACTGACTCTCCTGTCGTGGTGCAGCAACACAATGTCCCTCCACAGAAATTTGTCCTTCTCTCTGCCAAGGTACGGTCAAGATTTTACGGCTTAGTATGGCACTGTAAATTCACACGGTCAATGAAACCTGTGCAGTCCTGTCTGTCATTTTGTGAACAAACGTCTATACACTGGTTGTTATTCATGGTTTTCCAGGGAAGTCACATCTTCCACAAGTTGCGGCCGGTGGACCAGCTGCGCCACCTACTGGTGAGCGGTACTGGTGGAGAGAGTGAAGAAGTCGAACGCTTCTTCAAACTGCACAGGGTATGAATGTCATTACTCATTGTCTTGTTACTGCAAGCACTGCTACACACACTCTTTATTTCTGTGTTGATCTAACCCTCTTCACCTCAGGAGGAGCAGGCGTGTGCCACTGCTCTGATAGTAGCCTGTTCCAGTGCTGCTTGCGACAGAGAGGTGTCTCAGTGGGCCACCAGAGCCTTCTTTAGGTATGGAGGAGAGGCTCAGATGAGGTTCCCCTCGGCTCATTCGGCTCCTAGCAACGTCGGCGCTCTGTTCGGCTCTCCTGTACCAGGTGAGGCGCATCTGAGGCAGGATTTCTGCTTAAAGCCAAATTCCCATTCGTTGGAGCATGGCAATAATACCCTAGTCAAAATCCCCTGTATAAGTTTTACACAGTGCATTGCAATTAGACTGCTCATCACTTGTCTTACTCCCTGCCTGCCTGTTGTTTTAGGGTCCCCTATGCCGGTTGGTAGCAGTCCAATGCCTAACCCTAGTTTCTTAGCAACGCCTGTTCCAGGTACACGGCCCTTTTTCTTTTTTTTGCAGAGTGCCTTGCCCATCGACAGTACTCAACACATTCACCCACTGAATATTAACAACATTCAAGTGTTTAATGTTTGTGTGTGTGCCCTGACAACAATCTCTCAGGTATGATGCCCCAGAGTGTGTCTACGCCCTATATACCAGCCACGCCCATGCCCTCCGCCCCCATCACTGGCATGTCTTCTGGGCCAGAGGTGGTCTTCTCAGGGAAACACAATGGCATCAGTGTCTACTTCGCACGCATAATGGGGTCAGTCCCTTCACCTGGATAGCGTACTGTACTCAGGCCTCACTTCCATACTCGGGGAAATGCATTTAAAAAAATAAAAAAATAACTTTGTACTGGACTGAGAGACATTACTCATATGTTTCACTTATAGCATGACTTGAGTGGCTTCACTAACTTGTGAACGTTATTGATTAACAGTAATATCTGGGACGGGAGTCTTGCTGTTGAGAAGACCATCAGTAAAGGAAATCAGGCTGTCAGTATTGTGAGTATTGCATTAACAGCATATTATAGTCCTCCTTTGCAAGTTAATTTGAGGATGATCAATCTCTCTCTGTCTGCCCCAGTTGGAGAGCACAGCCAGCTCATCTGATCTGGAGTCAGTTCTTCTGGAGCTCCGTGGTCTGAAGGACTTCCTGGATAAGAACTCCCAGTTCAGCCCCTCGTCTCTGGGGGCAGCCAGGTAAGACAGAGCCTTGGACCCTGCCTCGCCCCATGGCCAAGACCTGGGCTGGCTGCTTTATGGGAGGTACTATATATCCACACTTCTATGGTCATCTAGTGAAATAAATAGTATTTGATTTGCATGTTGAACTCCACGCATCTGCAGTTTCAGCTCTCCAGCCAATCTGCAGCAGCGTCTGCTGGGCTTCATGCGGCCTGATGGAGGAGCCAGTTCTCAGCAGGTCCAGCAGGAACTCCAGAGGAAGTACCACAGTAAGTAATGTGTGGATGTTAAACTGCCATTCCAAATCCAGGAGCAACTAGAATGACCGCATTGTTGGAGTAGAATCCTAACACCAATGAGAAAACACTATACTTATATTTTGTGGTCTCTGTACTTTGTGACTACGGTTTCTCTCTCTTCCCCGTCCACAGCCGAGGCTCAGGCCTATGAGAAGATGTCCCTGCAGGGTATCCAGCAGCTGGTGCATCGCTCCTGTCAGACCCTGGCACTGTGGAAGCTGCTGTGTGACCACCAGTTTAGCCTCATCATCTCTGAACTACCCATGGTAAGCTTCCAGCACCAAT
Organism: Oncorhynchus tshawytscha; assembly: GCF_018296145.1. Lineage (NCBI taxonomy): Eukaryota > Metazoa > Chordata > Actinopteri > Salmoniformes > Salmonidae > Oncorhynchus > Oncorhynchus tshawytscha. Next base: position 11,380,159 of record NC_056448.1, read on the forward strand.
GACCTCACTGGGGACTGGTTTCCCGGACACAGATTAAGCCTAGTCCATTCTCCGTTGGGATAGATTTTTAATCCAGGACTAGGCTTAATCTGTCCGGGAAACCAGTGCTGGATATTCAGGATGTGCAGGATTACATTGTGCTGTCAGTCAGACTAATTCATCAAATTGGTTAATCATCAACACACACTCCCCTCCATATTTATTTGAACAGTGAAGCTAAAATGTGTAAATTTGTCTATATTCCAGCATTTTTGGATTTGAGATCAAATGTTTCAAATGAGGTGACAGTACAACATGTCACCACCGTTCATTAGAGGGTATTTTAATAGATATCTGTTTAACCGTTTACAAATATAAGCACTTTATGTATCTAGTCTCCCCCCAAAATTGGTATCCTCCCCTAATGGCGAGAGGTTAGCGTTTTGGTGGGGTATGGTCTTTGTTCCTCTAACTTTCTCACGTATCATAAGTCATGATTACCCTTAACCATGGCAGCATCCACATTTAATGTAGACGTGTTCAGAAACATCTATTATTATTTACGGAAGAAGTGACTCCAAAATGACAATACATTATTTACTGTTAATTTGTATTGGGCACAACATAATCCGAAATGCAACCAAAACGAACTGCAAACGCATCCAAGACGTTTGTGGAGTCACAAGCTTGATGCAGTTAAGGAATGAAAGGAATATGGACAAAATACTACACTTTTAACTATACTGAACAAAAATATAAATGCAACATGCAAAGTGTTGATCACATGTTTCATCAGCTGAAATAAAAGTTCCCAGAAATGTTCCATATGAACAAAAAGCTTATTTCTCTCAAATGTTGTATACAAATTTCTTTACATCCCTGTTAATGTGAGCATTTCTCCTTTGCCAAGATAATCCATCCACCTGACAGGTGTGGCATATCAAGAAGCTGATTAAACAGCATGATCATTACACGGGTGCACCTTGTGCTGGGGACAATAAAAGGCCACTAAAATGTGCAGTTTTGTGTCACAACACAATGCCACAGATGTTTTGAGGGAGCGGGCAATTTGCATGCTGACTGCTGGAATGTTCACCAGAGCTGTTGCTATGTATGAACATTCCCTCAAATAAAAGGTGACATTTTGTATTGTCACAACATATAAAACATTTGACCTCAAATCCAAAATGTTGGAGTATAGAGACAAATTTCTACATTTTAGCTTCACTGTCCAAATAAATATGGAGGAAGATGTATTTCTGAAGTCTTTTGTAAAGATGTCTCGTCTCCTGTTTGTAACCCGTGTGTGACTTGAAATAGGAGTTCCAGGACCAGATGAAGGGGGCGAGTTTTAAGGACGTGGTGATCCGGGGTCGAGAGCTGACCGGAGCTCTGATCACAGCCCTCATCAACGTCTACATCAAAGACTCCGCCTCTGTCGATGCCATCAGCAACCACCTTAGAGACATCTGTCCTTTGCTGTACAGCAGCGACGACAGCGTCTGCTCAAAGGTAGTCTACAAACACACGCGCTGTGTTTTTATTTGTCTATATGACAGGGAAGATGTCCATCCGATTTTGACTACAAGGTTAATTCCCATCTGCAGTCCCTGGGCAAAGTTTGATAGCATCCACTGTTGCCGCCTCAGTCCTCTTTTTCCCTTTACAAATGTATCTCAGAACTACATCTCCCCCTCCCTCTGTCCCTCCCAGGCTAATGAGTTGCTGCAGGGCTCCAGACAGATCCAGACTAAGATCGATAAGGAGAGAACACTTAGAGAGTCACTACAACTCTACCAGCTGATCAGCCAACACACAGACCTGCCACTGGTCTGCTCCCAGTACAGACAGGGTAAGGCTCCACACACACCTTGGCCATCACACTAATACTATTTGAAATGTCCTTGACTCTTCATGCTTAGTGTGGATGGGACGCTAAGTGTGTTTCTCTCTCTCTCTCTCAGTGCGTTTTTATGAGGGGGTGCTTGAGCTGTGCCTGACTGCAGCGGATAAGAAGGATCCTCAGAGGCTGGGACCTCACTTCTATAAGAACGGAGAACCAGAGGAGGACCAGGCTGGAGCACTGGCCTTCCAGGAGAGGTAACTTAACCACCTGTACACGTTGATCATGAGACTGTGGCAATAGATATCTGCTAAGGGATGTCCTGGCCCTTTTATTTTCTCCCTTGTGCTGACAGACTGACCACCCCCTTGTCTCCTTCTGTAGGTTGTCATGTTATAAGTGCATCACAGACACCATGCAGGAGCTGGTGAACCAGAGTAAAGCGGCTCCTCAGTCTCCCAGTGTCCCTAAGCAGCCAGGACCCCCTGTTATGACCTCTGACCCCAACATGCTGAGTAATGAGGATGCCACCGCCCACGTAAGTGCTGCGTGGAGGAGACTGTTACCCCCAATAACAATAATAGGAATTTGTTTACGAAAATAATAATTTTTAATTATTGTTTAGTATAAGGCTGGAAATGTTTAGGTCCAAAGATTTGGCCCTCAATTCATTCATGCTATGGATGAACTGTCTTGTGATCTTCTCGTTCTCCCCGGCAGTTTGAGCAGGTCATTGGTCTGGCCCAGAGGTCACAGGATGAACTCTTCCACATAGCCCTCTACAACTGGCTGATACAGGCTGACCTCACCGACAAGCTTCTGGAGGTAAGAACCTTCTGGCATTGTCCCACAGTCACGGCCTGAGATGCCTGGTTCTGTTCTTTATAGTGGATGAGTATATTGCATTAAACTGATCTTTCGTTGTGGTTTATTATCGTCTCTCTCTATCCAGGTGAACTCTCCATACCTGGAGGAACACCTGATGCACATGATCAAGCAGGACCAGAGTAAGGTGCGGAACATGGACCTGCTGTGGCGGTACTATGAGAAGAGCCGTAGCTTTGGCAAGGCAGCTCACGTCCTGGCCAGGCTCGCTGACATGCACAGGTACGATCTAACAGGCGCCCCCCCCCCCGAGTCTTGATGGGCCATTTCCACACACTGTGTGGCTCAGTGATAGAGCCCGGCGATGAAAATGGCCTCATTCATGCAGATTCTGAGCGATGTTAAAAAGGAGTGCGAACATATTATATGTGTGTCTGTCTGTGTGCAGTACTGAGATCTCCCTGAAGCAGAGGCTGGAGTACATCTCCAGGGCCATCCTGTCAGCCAAGAGTTCCTCCTGCATCTCTGCTCAAGGAGCTGAAGGGGAGTTCCTGCATGAGCTGGAGGAGAAGATGGAGGTACGGGGGAGGGGAAATAACTCCTCGCTGAATTTTTAGGTTTTGGCCCCTTTTTGATAAGGTTTAGATTTGGGCTCTGTCAACTCAAGCTGATATTGTTGGTCCTGCCTCCCAGGTGGTGCGTATTCAGGTCCAGATCCAGGAGACTCTGAGCAGACGTTACTCCCAGCATCCCTCTGTCCAGGGAGCCATGTCACAACTGGATTCCGAGCTTATGGACATCACCAAGGTAACGGTGCATGGATATCTAACATTGCCCCTCACTCCAATAGTTCTGTTTGGTAATACATTTTCCTCCCATACAGTAAATGTTTTAATACCCCTGTCCTTTGTCCTCCTATCTAGCTGTATGGGGAGTTTGCCGATCACTTCCGGTTGTCTGAATGCAAACTGGCCATCATCCACTGTGCTGGTCACTCTGACCCCATCCTGGTGCACTCTCTGTGGCAGGAGATCATGGAGAAAGGTGTGTACAGACAAGTGCTCCTGACGCTATCCAACGTGTTTGTCTCTTGAGTAGTTAAGGAATAGACCTAACTACTCCGAAACTGGGTGGTTGGTTACGGGTAGTTTTACAAAGCTATACATAGTTCTTAATATTTTACCGATGTTAATTTCTCTGATGATCATAACTAGATTCTATCCACTTCCTTATTATTTCCCTTTTGTCGCATAGAGATGTATGGAGATTGCAAATAATCTCTCAATTGTGCTGCCCATGTGCTCAAGAGGCCATAATGGGACAGATCTCCATACATCTCTATGCGACAAAAGGAAGTGGATAGAATCTAGTTTTTATGATTATCAGAAATGAACATATTGGTAAAATATTGATAACGTACAGTGCCTTGCGAAAGTATTCGGCCCCCTTGAACTTTGCAACCTTTTGCCACATTTCAGGCTTCAAACATAAAGATATAAAACTGTAGTTTTTTGTGAAGAATCAACAACAAGTGGGACACAATCATGAAGTGGAACGACATTTATTGGATATTTCAAACTTTTTTAACAAATCAAAAACTGAAAAATTGGGCGTGCAAAATTATTCAGCCCCTTTACTTTCAGTGCAGCAAACTCTCTCCAGAAGTTCAGTGAGGATCTCTGAATGATCCAATGTTGACCTAAATGACTAATGATGATAAATACAATCCACCTGTGTGTAATCAAGTCTCCGTATAAATGCACCTGCACTGTGATAGTCTCAGAGGTCCGTTAAAAGCGCAGAGAGCATCATGAAGAACAAGGAACACACCAGGCAGGTCCGAGATACTGTTGTGAAGAAGTTTAAAGCCAGATTTGGATACAAAAAGATTTCCCAAGCTTTAAACATCCCAAGGAGCACTGTGCAAGCGATAATATTGAAATGGAAGGAGTATCAGACCACTGCAAATCTACCAAGACCTGGCCGTCCCTCTAAACTTTCAGCTCATACAAGGAGAAGACTGATCAGAGATGCAGCCAAGAGGCCCATGATCACTCTGGATGAACTGCAGAGATCTACAGCTGAGGTGGGAGACTCTGTCCATAGGACAACAATCAGTCGTGTATTGCACAAATCTGGCCTTTATGGAAGAGTGGCAAGAAGAAAGCCATTTCTTAAATATATCCATAAAAAGTGTCGTTTAAAGTTTGCCACAAGCCACCTGGGAGACACACCAAACATGTGGAAGAAGGTGCTCTGGTCAGATGAAACCAAAATTGAACTTTTTGGCAACAATGCAAAATGTTATGTTTGGTGTAAAAGCAACACAGCTCATCATCCTGAACACACCATCCCCACTGTCAAACATGGTGGTGGCAGCATCATGGTTTGGGCCTGCTTTTCTTCAGCAGGGACAGGGAAGATGGTTAAAATTGATGGGAAGATGGATGGAGCCAAATACAGGACCATTCTGGAAGAGAACCTGATGGAGTCTGCAAAAGACCTGAGACTGGGACGGAGATTTGTCTTCCAACAAGACAATGATCCAAAACCTAAAGCAAAATCTACAATGGAATGGTTCAAAAATAAACATATCCAGGTGTTAGAATGGCCAAGTCAAAGTCCAGACCTGAATCCAATCGAGAATCTGTGGAAAGAACTGAAAACTGCTGTTCACAAATGCTCTCCATCCAACCTCACTGAGCTCGAGCTGTTTTGCAAGGAGGAATGGGGAAAAAATTTCAGTCTCTCGATGTGCAAAACTGATAGAGACATACCCCAAGCGACTTACAGCTGTAATCGCAGCAAAAGGTGGCGCTACAAAGTATTAACTTAAAGGGGCTGAATAATTTTGCACGCCCAATTTTTCAGTTTTTTTTTTTCAGTTTGTTTAAAAAAGTTTGAAATATCCAATAAATGTCGTTCCACTTCATGATTGTGTCCCACTTGTTGTTGATTCTTCACAAAAAATACAGTTTTATATCTTTGTTTGAAGCCTGAAATGTGGCAAAAGGTCGCAAAGTTCAAGGGGGCCAAATACTTTCGCAAGGCACTGTATATGTATAGCTTTGTAAGACTATAAATGGCCTACCACCCAGTTTTGGAGTAGTTAGGTCTATTCCCCTGCTGTTGAGAGAAGCTGGATACTGTACCTGAAGACTTCACGGAATTGCGCCACGCTAACATTATGCTAGCTTCAATCATCTCCAAACTGCACTCGGACATACAAATGGTATGCATGAGTTCATCTGGCTCTGGGTAAGTAGATAAACAACCTAAATCTTGAATTCTGTTATTTGTCCTTTATTCCAGAGCTGGGTGACAGTGTGGCCATGAGTCCAGCTGACAGGATGAGAGCTCTGAGTCTCAAACTGGTGTCTCTGGGGAAAATCTACGCAGGAACACCCAGATACTTTCCACTAGGTAAAACCACATGCCTACTTTAATTTATTCAGCCAATTCTCTGATTGTCCTCTATGTAAGACATCCATACTGAGTGTAATTACATAAGCAGTTCATTATGTCAACATGTATGTCTCTAAGGTGTTATGTCTATAGGGTCTGGACGTTTCATCTGTAATTGCTTCATTATCCACCAACACCTGTCCTAGGTTGTCTCCTACCATTGAACTACAGAGATGGGCAAATTGTTTAATGTACAGTCCTTTTCCACTGTCTTGTCTCCAGAATTCCTGGTGAAGTTTTTGGAGCAGGAGGTGTGTCATCTGAATTGGGACGTGGGCTTTGTCACCTTCACCATGCAGGAGATAGGAGTACAGCTCCCCCGTCTGCTGGAGGTCTACGACCAACTCTTCAAGACACGGGTATGTCTCTCAATTAAATGCAATGACCATTATTCATCCCGGAGGGGCAATTATTGCTGACAGTTTTGGGATACAAATAGATAAAGATACTCTTCATAATAAAGGGTTATTATAAAATCATATTTTACACCTGTTCAACTTGAGCATTATTTGATTAATAAGGTTCTGTCGACCTTAAAAGACTGAATGTCTCGAACTGTGGCTGTGTCACCCAGGATCCGTGTTGGCAGCGTCTGAAGAAACCTCTCCACCTGGTAGAGTGTATACATGTGCTGCTGTCAGGATACGTAGAGGACCCCAGCAGAGTACCAACATATGACCGGTAACTAATCAATCACCACGTGTGCTAACTGTCGCTGCTCTCTTCATTAGGCCGTGCTTCTCATTTGAAAACATATCAACCCATATACGTACGTAGTCATGACAATTATTGTTTGTAAACATGTTTAAAATGTATCTCTAATACACTCTGTCTAACTCCTATTCCTCCTTCCCCATCTTGTCAGACGGCGGTTCACTAATGTGTGTCTGGATAACATCTGTGGTTACCTGGTGGAGCTGCAGTCCCTGAGTCCTAACTCTACCCTGCGGCTCACCATCGGCAACTTCAAGGCCTTGCAGGCCAAGCTGGAGAAAGTTCACTGAGGAGGTTCCCAGGGGTCACAGGAAGATCAGCAAGTAAAGAGACAGAATGAAACCGGTTTACAGTTCTGAATAACATAACTCTTCTGTATATCTCTTGTTCTGGCTGGTTTTTGATAGTGGAGTGATATTGAGAATACAGTTCGGTCTCTCAGACTGCAGTTGCGTCGCAAAGGACTACACCCCCACATTTCTCATGAAGGGGTTATTGACCAGCTCACTATACCCCTGTCTTCAGACTTTTTACATCCTATTTTTAACTTATTTTATAAGTACAGTATGCATTTGTTTTGTGACATAAGCCTAGAAGTGAAGACAACTTATTGGTGTCTGTCTGAGGGAATTGCATTAGTTTCACAAATGAATGTTAGGCAAACATGAACTGTTGTCACACACAGAATTAGGGGACAATACTTTACAGGGATGGGATTGTCATTTACATATGGAGTTACTGTACTTATGTGGGTAGAATATATAGAATGTACATATGTAGAGGAGAAATGCACTTACATGATGGCTGGATATCGTGCTGATATCATTCATGAGTGTCTTTCCTTCTACATGCCTGCCATGATTCAGGCCTAAGTATTTGTTCCATGGACATTAGCCTCTGATGCGAGCTGAGGACGCTGTCTTAATCACTCCACTCATTTAAACCCAGATTAATCCCCCCCCACTGTTTAGATGTCAAGAAGACTGTTAAGATGACAGTATTTGGCTTTGTCTGTACCACTCAACCTCTCCGTAATACAGAGTAAAATATTGGTACTCCTTACATTATGCTAAGAATGCCTTCTCTGCCAAAGGTTTGTCATAACTTAACCTTACTTTTACATGTTTTGTTAGTATTTCTTATTTTTCTGAATGACTTAACACCTTAATCAGTGTGTCTGCTTTTGGCTGACTAGTTAAATGGCATTTATTTGACTGTATGAGTGTTGTACTCAACTGAGATTTCAGGGATGAGACTGAAATCCTTGATCCATGCCTTGTATAAGGGCACTGTTCAAACAGTTTTACTCTGAGAACTCAGGCCTGCAGTGAGCAATTTTATCAAATAAGCCAATTTTACATGCATAGAATAATTTCAATTTGTCATTGTTTTTTTGTTTAAGATTGTATTGGAAAAAAATGTATAATAAAATTTGCAACCTGTTCAGTATATAAAAAAATAAACACTTTGATTTGAACTCTTTGCACAAGTGAATGTTCACAGATATCCATGTATGGGTCCTGTTGTGATATAAACTGTCCACAATGTATCTAGTTCATCCATCTAGTACTGGGTGAGACGCCTCCACAACAGCCTGAATTATTCAGGGCATGGACATGTCGCTCAATTGGTATCAAGGGACCTAACGTCTGCCAGAAACATTACAATACCGGCCCCAGCCTGTAGTGTTGATACCAGGCCGGATGGGACCTTGGAATGGTGCTGCTTACGCCAAATCCTGACTGCCATCAGCATGATGCAACAGGAACCGGGAATTGTCAAACCAGGTCATGTTTTGTCCAGTGTTAGTGATCGTGTGCCCAATGGAGCCGCTTGTTCTTAGTTGATAGGAGTGGAACCCGGTGTGGTCGTCTGCTGCAATAGCCCATTCGTGACAAGGACCGACGAGTTGTCTGTTCTGCGCACCACTTGTACTGCGCTGTTATTTGCCTGTTTGTGGCCTGCCTGTTAGCTTGCACGATTCTTGCCATTCTCGTTCGACCTCTCTCATCAACGAGCTGTTTTCGCCCACAGGACTGCCGCTGACTGGATGTTTTTTGTTTGTGGCACCATTCTCAGGACACACTAGACATTGTCATGCGTTAAAAGCCCAGGAGGACAGCCGTTCCTGAAATACTGGACCAGTGCGCCTGGCACCAATCATACCATTCTAAAAGTTGATTGGGTCACTCGTTTTGCCCATTCTAATGTTAAATCGAACAGTAACTGGATGCCTGTCTGCCTGCTTTGACTCACTGTCGGTAGGAGTGAACCGTTTTGGTTAAGGGAGTGGTGTACTTAATTGACCACTGAGTGTATACAGTGCCTTCGGAAAGTATACAAACCCCTTGACCTTCCACATTTTGTTATGTTACAGCCTTATTCTAAAATGGATTCAATAAATAAGAATCCTCAAATCTACACACAATACCCTATAATGACAAAGTGAGAACAGGTTAAGACTTTTGCTAAGTTATAAAAAAAAATAAACATACCTTATTCACTTAAGCATTCAGACCCTTTGCTATGAGACCTGAAATTAAGCTTGGTGCATCCTGTTTCCATTGATCATCATTGAGCTGTTTCTACAACTTTATTGGAGTCCCCCTGTGGTAAACACAATTGATTGGACATAATATGTAAAGGCACACACCTGTCTATATAAGGTCCCATGTCAGAGCAAAAACCAATTTGAAGGAATTGTCCGTAGAGCTCCGAGACAGGATTGGGTCGAGGCACAGATCTGGGGAAGGGTACCAAAAAATGTCTGCAGCATTGAAGGTCCCCAAAAACACAGTGGCCTCCATCATTCTTAAATGAAAGAAGTTTGGAACTACCAAGACTCTTCCTAGAGCTGGATGCCCGGCCAAACTGAGCAATCAGGGGAGAAGGGCCTTGGTCAGGGAGGTGACCAAGATCCCGATGGTTACTCTGAAAGAGTGCCAGAGTACCTCTGTGGAGATGGGAGAACCTTCCAGAAGGACAACCATCCCTGCAGCACTCCACCAATCAGGCCTTAATGGTAGAGTGGCCAGACGGAAGCCACTCCTCAGTAAAAGGCACATAACAGCCTGCATAGAGTTTTCCAAAAGGCACATAAAGACTCTCAGACCATGAAAAACAAGATTCTCTGGTCTGCTGAAACCAAGATTGAGCTCTTTGGCCTGAATACCAAGCATAACGTCTGTAGGAAACTTAGCACCACCCCTACGGTGAAGCATGCTGGTGGCAGCATCATGCTGTGGGGATCGAGGCAAAGATGAGCGGAGCAAAGTACAGAGAGATCCTTAATGAAAACCTGCTCCAGAGTGCTCAGGACCTCAGATGGTTTACCTTCCAACAGGACAACGACCCTAAGCACACAACCAAGACAACACAGGAGAGGCTTCAAGACAAGTCCCTGAATGTCCTTGAGTGGCCCAGCCAGAGCCCGGACTTGAACCAGATCGAACATCTCTGGAGAGAACTGAAAATAGCTGTGCAGCGACACTCCCCATCCAACCTGACAGAGCTTGAGAGGAATTGCAGAGAAGAATGGGAGAAACTCCCCAAATACAGGTGTACCAAGCTTGTACCGTCATACCCAAGAAGACTCGAGGCTGTAATCGCTGCCAAATGTTCTTCAACAAAGCACTGAGTAAATGGTCTGAATACCTATGTAAATGTGATATTTACGTAAGTATTCTGCTTTGTCATTATGGGGTATTGTGTGTAGATGGGGTGGGGGGGGATTTTATCAATTTTAGAATAAGGCTGTAACATAACAATGTGGAAAAAGTCAAAGGGGTCTGAATAATTTCAGAAGGCCCCACAGCACACAGCCTCATAGTACTGTTGACAATTAACAGACACCCCATTGTAGAGGGTTGTTCATACTTTGTTGTGTGCCTGTTGTTTTTGTTGGCATAATTACCCTTAATAGAGGATAATTGTGCCCCAGGGCTGGTTGTTGTCTCTGCAACTTAGCAATAATTGCTGAGATGCTTTTCTCCAATGACTCAGGCACGGGCCTTTGATTTTAATGTGCTGGAAACAAAACAATTAAAGTAGACTTGAATCCAGAGATGCAGCATTGATTTCCCAAGTTCATGAAGCACTTAAATCAAACTCGAAGTTGAAATGCTTGTTAACACAAACTTTATGTTAGATATTATAGCAAATCATTAACATCAAAGTAATGTGTGAGTATATATCTATAGTGTATTTTATGTAACTTAACATTCTACAGGGTTGACAACATTTCCATCATAAACACACTACTAATTGTCAGTCACCATCACTAGCTCGATCTGTCAGAGAGTCGTTGGAGTTCACTGATATTCACCCAGACGTGATGGTGTATATACTGAATTTGTGTCTACACTAGTATAACTACACTAATGAAATCATGGCCATATGCCAATCTAATTTCATTTATTTTCAGGCAACACAGATGTCCTAAAGACATCTGGGGCGGCAGGTAGCCTAGTGGTTAGAGTGTTGGACTAGTAACTGAAAGGTTGCAAGATCAACTCCCTGAGCTGACAAGGTTAAAAATATGTCATTCTACCCCTGAACAAGGCAGTTAACCCACTGTTCCTAGGCTGTCATTGAAAATAAGAATTTGTTCTTAACTGACTTGCCTAGTTAAATACAATTTTAAAAAGAGCAACAATTATACAAAGCACTTGATACCACTAAATAGAAAATGAGTGTATGACTATATCTAGCTACCCTCTGCAGGAGAAAGACAGTTTTTTTACTCCATAGAGGAAGATGTAGGGGATGATGCAGGTGTAAGAGGATCCGATGTAGCTGGCCAGCTCCAACACCAAGGAGGACGTGTGGATGTTGCTGGCCATCATCAGCAGCAGGTGGGTCACCCAGCACACCACAAACACAGTGGCCACAGCCACCACGCTCTTGGCTGCCCTCACCTGAGTACCTGAGCCTGGGCTGGGCTTAGCTGGAGGCTGAGAGGACCTCTTCAGATCGGGTGGAGCTCTGACTATGCTGTCCCCGATCTCGACCTGGTAGAGGGGGGAACTGATCGAGCTGTGTACAACTGAAGGTCCATTGTTAGGTAAAGAATTAGCTGTCCCCTTGTGATGGTCCGAAGTCAGGCCCTGGATACGTGCCTGGTGCCTTAGCAGAGTGATCACAATCTGGATGCTAGCAAACGCTATACCAGTGATGGGGAGGGCGTTAGCGAAGGTCAGATACAACGGCTCATAGGTCTGCCTTGCAGTTTGGGAGGGAAAGAGTTCTATACAGTCATCGTGGCTCTCATTACCACTCTCCAACCGGACAAAGAATAATTGTGGAACACTGAATACCACAGCCACTGTCCAGCTGCCAGCCAGGAGACAGGCTACGAGACGGAGGCTATCCAGCTGGATCGGAGCTCCTCCGCGTTTCAGAGAGCCCACCAGCTTCTGGTGCCAGAACACACTAATAAACAAGGTGGAGAAGACACTGCTGGTCTCTGACAGGTCAGAGCAGAACTGGACCACACAGCAGTAGGCTTCCCCCAGGAACCAGTAGCCAACAAAGTCAGCCATGGTATCGGGCAGGTCCACCAGGTAGTTGGTGATGAGGTTGGAGACGGCCAGGTTGATGAAGAGGACCTCATTGGTGCGGAGACTGGACTTGGGTCCGGGGAGAGAACGGAGACAAAGCCAGTTGTTCCCCAAGATCCCGAGCAGACACATCAGCCCTCGGATGAAGGCTTCGATCCACTCCGTTGCATCCATCACGCCTGGGGCATCTATCTATGTCTGAGCCTTATCTGGCTCAACATTTATAAGGGATGTTAATATCATGCTACAGCCAGGCCCAACCCCTCAACAAATCCTTAGAGACTTAACCTCACATTTGCCATACATATCTAGTCTTCAGTTCTTGGTCAGCACCAGAGACTGGGACCAGAAACCGGCCCTGGCATTTCAAACACACCGGACCATTTTTAATTGTTGAGGCCCCCATCAACAGCCAGATAATTAAAAATAAACAAGTTAGACAGGCCCACTGGGCTAAAAATGGACCAGCCCCTCTGGCATTTGCCCCAAATGCCAGATGGCCAGTTCGCCCCTGCCAGAGACTTGTAGTATCCCAATACAGAAGGGAAAAACCAAACTGAACTTGGATCACTGTAAAGGAGCAGAGTTTGAATAGCCTATGTTTATGTCGTTAGAATATTCAACATTTATACATTATATACTTTTATCTGTCACTATAGAGCAACATTATTGTCCATTTCTAATGACAGATCCATTTCCATGTTGAAGCAAATAACATTTGTAATCAAGAGTATGACTATGACATGAAATACGTTTTTTTTTATTGTAAAAATAATATTTAGCACTGAAAACATACACCACATTTGAGTCTATTCTGCTATAGTGTAGTTCACGTAAGTCCTCCTTTAAACGGAGTCCAACCAATAGACAGACTCCCGATGTTGTGTCCCAAAGCTACCTTTCCCCGGCGATAGCCCCACCTATCAAATCAAGAGCCGCTTCGCTGAGTTGGTGGTTGGTCGGGCCCAGTCTGTACGGTGGGATTTCCAAGACGGGCACAGCTCGTTGGACTTTTTGACCATGGATTTGTTGCATTTGATCCATGGAGACCCAGGACAGAACATAGTGGGAATACGTCGTATCATGTATCATGTATTGTATCTCGGTGTAATCGTTTCGCTGGAATAAACTGCTGATGTTTGTGGAAAGTACAGAATGCCCACCAGCGGCAGTGGAAGAATTAAAGCCAGCGCGTTTATTCCAGTGTCCACCGCTGCAGTCCTCCTCGTCGGGTCCACCACTTTATTCTTTGTCTTTACGTAAGTTGACGATATGCCTCCTTTTGAAAATGTAGTTTGACACCAGACACGAAAGTAGCCTACATTTTCGAAACTATTATATTCCATATCTAAAGTAGGCCTAGGCCAAGTCCACATATTTGAATTGCATATACTGTATATAGGCCTATGAAGTATCAGATCCAATGGGCATGCACAATTGCTCCAAACGGTAAAGTTGTCTCTAGGGAAAGGTTACGATAAAATAGGTCCTGTCGCTCACACACTGTGTAGAATAAGGGTCGTTTTTTAATTGATTTGGCATTTGAGTCCCTTGCCTTTGCAACCATGAAACACACTTGAAAATGACAAATAAACACAAATAATACACGTTTTGAACTGTTTATAAATGATAAAACATCATTAAAATCCTTCATACTGCAACCCTCTATGTTGATGCATTGTTTAAAGTACTTAAGAGCAGGCTTGTCACAGTAGTGGAGTTCTAGTGACATGTTTTTTGGAATTTGAATGCTAGAAAGTGAACAAAAGTAAGTCATATATTGTATAGATGAATCAAAACAAAGAAGGCTATTAAAATACCTATTATTTTACCGGTATAATGTGTGAGCCTCTGTTTTATGTCACTGGGGTTACCACCTTGAAAATAACTCATTACAAAGATCTACAAGAGCCTTGAGCATTCTCTCCAGTGGCAAACTCTTTTTCAGGGAGTGGTTTATATTAAAGGAAATTATTAGCTAATCACACCCTTTAAATATGTCATACATTTCAGGATTCCGTCAATTCATTCGGTGTCAAAATCCAAAGTGTCACTTTTCAATTTAACTAGGCAGTTAAGAACAAACGACGGGCCTAGGAACAGTGGGTTAACTGCCTTGTTCAGGGGCAGAACGACAGATTTTTTACCTCGTCAGCTCGGGATTCAATCTAGCAACCTTTCGGTTGTTTGGCCGTTCTTACCACTAGGCTACCTGCCCGACCCCAACTTGGGGTTAGTCCATTTAAATGAAGGGAAATATCATTGTGAGAAAAATGATTAATCATATCACTTTAGTACAGGATTGATGAACTTAGATTTGAGCATTGTGGCCTCCATTTCAGACAATCTTAATTTACCTCAAATGTCTCATTGGTGTTACCTTCATTGGTGTTACTACTCCTACAGATGTCACAACATTGTCATAAAGGTACACACTTTTTAAGATCATTAAGCTACCATATTAGTTGATTTAGAATGGGAAGATGTACCCAAATAAAATAAAGAAAAATTAAGTACATTTTGTCCAAAATGCCATGTCCAAGTTCCACTGTAATTCAAGAACGACCCATAAACATTTTAAGGCAAACTACACATTCTGAATTTAAGAACAGTGTTTTTTTGCCGTTCAATCTGACAGAAGTGAAATATGACACATATTTGTTGTTGAAAAAAGTCCCTTTTGTGAAATTCTGGTGTAGTTTTAATTACATATCAATATGCTATACTATTCATTAAACAGTTCAGCAATACTGTACCCAAAGCTCTCTATTAGTATTCACATGTCATTGCCTAATATCATGTTGATCCTCTTAATATAAGCTACTGTAGGCTATATGAATTTGGTATGGGGACTATGTGAGTTAAGAGGCTATTTAACTATTAGGCCTATGTCTAAGGCTGATTTTCTTGTTAGGCTAAACTCAAATGTTCGGATGATTAATGTGGTTCAGTGGTTGATATAACTGTGTCCTAATCCGGAAACGTCATTATATTATATTTGATTGTGACTCAAAATATAATGAACACAACCACACCTCTGAGTGTATGTGAACATGTGTTCCTAAATCCCTTTATCTTCTTCCAGAGGGCAATGATGCTTAGAGCTTAGAGTCAGGAGTCAGTTAGAAATCAGACTGGGTCGCCTAAAGCAACACAGGTTCCCACAGGTTCCCGAATCGTACTTGTGTTCTCAAAACAACATTTTAGTCATGTGAGAATCACTACCGTGAGTTGGGATACCAACAACAACATTTTCAACATTATCCACTAGATTGCTAATAGCGCCTGGGTGAATAGTCCCACTGTACTACCATACCACTACAAAGGCAAGCACAGCCGTGAGCTGCCCAGTGACACGAGCCTACCAGACGAGCTAAATAACTTCTATGCTCGCTTCGAGGCAAGTAACAATGAAACATGCATATGAGAGCATCAGCTGTTCCGGACGACTGTGTGACCAGGACGTGTACTCCGAGCATGCGCTGAAGTGTCTTCACTTGCCAGTCCCTGTCTGAGTCTGTAAAACCAACATATCTCAGGCAGACCACCATAGTCCCTGTGCCCAAGAACACTAAGGTAACCTGCCTAAATGACTACTGACCTGTAGCACTCACGTCTGTAGCCATGAAATGCTTTGAAAGGCTGGTCATGGCTCACATCAACACAATTATCCCAGAAACCTTAGACCCACTCCAATTTGCATCCCGCCCCAATAGATCCACAGATGAGGCAATCTCTATTGCACTCCACACTGCCCTTTCACACCTGGACAAAAGGAACACCTATGTGAGAATGCTATTCATTGACTACAGCTCAACATTCAACACCATAGTGCCCTCAAAACTCATCACTAAGCTTTGAGGGCACTATGGTGTGCAACTGGATCCTGGACTTCCTGACAGGCCGCCCCTAGGTGGTAAGGGTAGGTAACAACACATGCGCCATGCTGATCCTCAACACGGGGGCCCCTCAGGGGTGCATGCTCAGTCCCCTCCTGTACTCCCTGTTCACTCGTGCAAGGACAACAACCTCTCCCCCAACGTGATCAAGACAAAGGAGATGATTGTGGACTTACAGGAAAAGGAGGACTGAGCACGCCCCCATTGTCATCGACCGAGCTGTAGTGGAGTAGGTTGAGAGCGTCAAGTTCCTTGGCGTCCACATCACCAACAAACTACCATTGTCCAAGCACACCAAGACAGTCGTGAAAAGGGCACGACAAAACCTATTCCCCCGCAGGAGACTGAAAAGATTTGGTATGGGTCCTCAGATCCTCAAAAGGTTCTACAGCTGCACCATCGAGAGCATCCTGACAGGTTGCATCACTGCCTGGTACTACAGAGGGTAGTGCGTATGGCCCAGTACATCACTGGGGCCAAGCTTCCTTCCGTCCAGGACCTCTATACCAGGCGGTGTCAGAGGAAGGCCTTAAAAATTGTCAGTGAGTCCAGCCACCCTAGTCATAGACTGTTCTCTCTGCTACAACACGGAAAGTGGTACCGGAGCGCTAAGTTTAGGTCCAAGAGGCTTCTAAACAGCTTTTACCCCCAAGCCGCCATAAGACTCCTGAACATCTAATCAAATGGCTTCCCAGAGTATTTGCATCCCCCCCTTTTTACGCTGCTGCTACTCTCTGTTATTATCACTTTAATAACTCTACCTCAGTTACCTCGACTAACCGGTGCCCCCGTAAATTGACTCTGTACCGGTACCCTCCTGTATATAGCCTCGCTATTGTTATTTTACTGCTCTTTAATTATTTGTTACATTTATATCTTATTTTTTGTAGGTATTTTTCTTAACTGCGTTATTGGTTAAGGGCTCGTAAGTAAGCATTTCACTGTAAGGTCTACACGTGTTGTGTTCGGCACATGTGACTAATAAAGTTTGATTTGATTTGAACAGTACTTCTATACTGACCCCTGTAGACAAATATGTCCCAGTTTCCACATCTGTTGGTTTACCAGAAATTTTTCAAGTGGATCCTCTAGCAGATGAGAAGTTTCCGATTAGTATCCCGATCTTCTGATCGATGCCTCTTGATTCCCACATCTGTGGAACAAGGGCTGACTGAAGACTCGGGGCGAGCAGGGAGGAGTAAACTATCGATGACTTGTAAAGGGCAGAATCAACAACCTCTGCATCATCAAGACAGTCCATCGATGAGGAGGGGTTAACTATAGAAAGATGTTAACTTATGCTCACACTTACTGTTATGTAAATGGCAGCTGAAAAGTGCCTGGCCTTGGCCCTAAAGTCAAAGCATGTTCCCTGAGGCCATGGTCCAGTGTGATACCGGTGCCGGTCTGTGGAGATGGAAACAGAAAAGTCTGAGCCTTCTGGGTAAAACACTGGGGTAATTCTCAGGTGGGAACTTGGCATAAGTGTACTAGAGTTCATGCACTTCTGATTAACTGAAATATTTTAGAACGATATATCCTCAGTGACGTGATTATGCATTGATGTGAGGAAAGAGAAAGTGGGCCACAGTGGATTGAGTTGTAAATGTACTATACTGTACTGACTGGGTTGATTTGGACTAAAGCCACTGACTTGGCTGGGGGTTATCCAATGATTTGTGAGAGAGTCTGGAAAGAGTGATTTCATACTGACATCCTCCCTATTCTTTTACTCCCTGCTGTTCAAAGACAAGGAGCTTATGGACACTGGGCTTAAGAGAGATGTGTAATCCTCTATGGCTCTGTTAGGGTAGGATCTGAATCTTTAGCATGGAAGAGTCACAGTTTTCAGTCATTTTCATGTCATTGAACTGTTATATGTATCTTGTATCTGAAAGTGTCAACAGTGAATATAACAACTGAATATAAGAACTGACATGGCCATGCCTACTGCATACCCCCAATTCACATGCTGTTTGGAATGAGGAATTCTAGAATTCTTTATGGGAAATACAATACAATGAATCATCTGATAAGTGAATGCGTAAAAAAAAGTAAACTCATTCCATTTTACTGCAACTCTTGGCTGCTGATGTATCTGCTGCTGTTGAAGGTTAATTGCATCTCTTCACGTACGCTTGTTTATTGCGTTATTATCTTGGCGCCCCGCTGTTGTTGACTGATTCTGGGGATGTTTTTAATTGGGATTGTAAATCAGGAATTCTTAAAAGATGAGACAATAAACATTTGTCACAAATATTTTTCTTCATAATAACAACATTTGAAATACACGTATTTTAAACCAAAGTATCAGCTATCATACCATGTAAAGGAACAACCTCCTAATGAAAACATGTTTTCATAAAGTGCACCTAACTAGATTTATGTCAACTCCATCAGACACCATAAAAGGCATTTCATTTTTATATTTATTGTACAACAAGTGTTTAAAAGCCTTGATTGTTTCATTCTAACATTAGCTTATTCAAATATTTTGTTTTGTTTTAGAACACTGTATAATGCTCCAGGGCTAATTTCGTTAGCATTTTGGCATGTTTTTGTAGATTAAGAACTTAAAACAATGTTTATAAAGCAAACATTATGCTTTTTTTTTCTAGCACAGCAAAGTGTTCAATAGTTTAAGCATATATTTCAGGACAATGATTAGCAATCAGTGAGGAGTTGACAAGCAACTGCCCAAGGTGACAACAGATACTCAAAACAGAGTATGTAAATACAAACATTACTTAAAATATGGATGATACATTTGACAATCCCCAACAAAAACACAACGGCTTGATTGCAACCAACAGGCAGAATTTATATATAAACGCAACATGTAAAGTGTTAGCCCCATGTTTCATGAGCTGAAATAAAAGATCCCAGAAATTGTTCATAGGCAAAAAAAGTTGATTTCTCTCAAATTTTGTGCACAATTTTGTTTACATCCCTGTTAGTGAGCATTTCTCCTTTTCCAAGATAATCCATCGACTTGACAGGTGTGGCATATCTAGAAGCTGATTAAACAGCATGATCATGACACAGGTGCACCTTGTGCTGGGGAGAATAAAAGGTCACTCTAAAATGTGCAGATTTGTCACACAACACAATGCCAGACATGTCTCAAGACTTGAGGCAGCATGCAGTTGGCATGCTGACTGCAGGAATGTCCACCAGAGCTGTTGCCAGAGATTGTAATCTTAATTGATCTATCATAAACCACCTCCAACATCGTTTTAGAGAATTTGGCAGGACATCCAACCGGCCTCACAACCGTATGGCATTCTGTGAGCTAGCGGTTTGCTGATGTCAACGTTGTGAACAGAGTGTCCCATGGTGGCGGTGGGGTTATGGTATGGGCAGGCATAAGCTATGGACAACAAACACAATTGCATTTTATCGATGGCAATTTGAATGCACAGAGATACCGTGACGAGATCCTGAGGCCAATGTTCGTGCCATTCATCCACCGGCATCACCTCATGTTTCAGCATGATAATGCACGGTCCCATGTCGCAAGGATCTGTACACAATTCCTGGAATCTGTAAATGTCCTAGTTCTTCCACGGCCCAATGTCGCAAGGATCTGTACACAATTCCTGGAAGCTGAAAATGCCCCAGTTCTTCCATGGCCTGTATACTCACCAGACATGTCACCCATTGAGCATGTTTGGAACGACTTGTACGACAGCGTGTTCCAGTTCCCGCCAATATCTAGCAAATTCACACAGCCATTGAAGAGAAGTGGGACAATTTTCCACAGGCCACAATCAGCAGTCTGATCAACTCTATGAGAAGGAGATGCGTCGCGCTGCATGAGGAAAATGGTGGTCACACCAGATACTGACTGGTTTTCTGACCCACGCCCCTACTTTTAAAAAAAGGTATCTGTGATGAACAGATGCATATCTGTATTCCCAGTCATGTGAAGTCCATAGATTAAGCCCCATTTATTTATTTGAATTGACTGATTTCCTTATATGAACTGTAACTCTGTAAAATCTTTGAAATTGTTATATGCTGTGTTTACATGTTTGTTCAGTATAGAAGTAGTAGTATTAGAAGGCCTATATTTCATCAAAACGTTTCACATTAAATGCCAACATAGTATATGCCATTCAAAATACATTTAGGCTGTAAACTATATTTTCATTTGATTAAAAAAAGATACATTATATAACTCAATCACGATTTACTTGATTTAGTCACACAGTATGGACAGTCCAGGGATATTTTACCCTCGATCTTGATAAGAAATGACCATATCAGACACATTTTTTTTCAAAGGCAGTTGTATTTAATGGAATGACTAAAACAATAAGTAGGCTTCAACATTAGTTTTCCAATCATACAACAATGTTCGGTAAATTTCCACAGTCAATTTGCCGTGCTAAACAAGGACATACTTTATTTCAGTCGTACTGAATGATTGTCAAATAGATAAATCGCCCTTACTTTGCTCAAATAGCTAGATTAAAATGTTCTGATGATAAGAGGCTGAAATCATCTTGAAAAGTGTTGGTTGCGATCAGAACTAAAAGAACCCCTCGACATCCGTGTTATGGAGCGGTAAATCGATGCGTCAATTGGTGATAATCCATCAGTGTTTGCAATTGGCCCAACCCTTCTATCAGACGTTAGACAAAAATCTGACTGAGTTGATGTTTTACGGAGTTGACAAATTGCTTGTTTTTCTTCTTTATTCAAGTGCTATACTACATAGCAATGTTGTTTTTCTTCAGTTGCTATAACCTAATTAAAATGAACATATTTGAACCAAAAGTCATATTCTATGTTCATTTTTTAAATTTTTTAAATTTTATTTCACCTTTATTTAATGAGGTAAGCTAGTTGAGAACAAATTCTCATTTGCAACTGCGACCTGGCCAAGATAAAGCATAGCAATTCGACACATACAACAACACAGAGTTACACATGGAATAAACAAAACATAGTCAATAATACAGTAGAACAAAAGAAAACCAAAAGTCTATATACAGTGAGTGTAAAAGAGAGGTAAGATAAGGGAGTTAAGGCAATAAATAGGTCATAGTGGCGAAGTGATAGTAGTTAGTAGTTAATCTATAAAGTAGATGAAGTTGACAGGTTATGGTTGTGAGCATTTGATATCTACAATGTATTTTTAAAAGATGAAGAAGGGCTTCCTATAGCTGACCCAACACATTTTTTTTTACATTTATTTACGATTTTGAACAAATCTGACAGAGTTGACCAATGCTCTGGACAATTTTTTTTAGGAATCACAGTTTTGAGAAACATATTCCTTAAAGTCAGAGAGGGCTATTGCAAGAAACTACATGAGATCCTTTTTCAGTGAATATTCATTTTTAGCCCATTTTAAAAGTTGTAAACACTTTTGGGGGGAGTTTGAAATTGAGATCCTTTGTTCTGGTTTAGAATCATTATCACAACTTGCAGACTTGTTTTCGAGTTGCTGTGCGTTTTGTTGCCAACCTATTTTGCTACCTGACAACTTTACGGTTTTTACTTTTTAATTACCGTTTATATATATATATATTTTTTTCCTCAACTTTTTCACTCCGGACGCTTTATCTGGACACGATTCGTCAGGACCTCCAACAGCCGAAGCTAAGTAGTAACATTAACATGATGCCTTCTAATTGCAGTCGCTGTACTCGCCTTACTTTCACTTTAGCAGTGATAAATTCATGAACTTCTTTGAGGAAAAGATTATGATTATTAGAAAGCAAATTACGGACTCCTCTTTAAATCTGCGTATTCCTTCAAAGCTCAGTTGTCCTGAGTCTGCACAACTCTCCCAGGACCTAGGATCAAGAGAGACGCTCAAGTGTTTTAGTACTATATCTCTTGACACAATGATGAAAACAATCATGGCCTCTAAACCTTCAAGCTGCATACTGGACCTGTTCCAACTAAACTACTGAAAGAGCTGCTTCCTGTGCTTGGCCCTCCTATGTTGAACATAATAAACGGCTCTCTATCCACCTGATGTGTACCAAACTCACTAAAAGTGGCAGTAATTAAAGCCTCTCTTGAAAAAGCCAAACCTTGACCCAGAAAATATAAAAAACTATCGGCCTATATCGAATCTTCCATTCCTCTCAAAAATTTTTGAAAAGGCTGTTGCGCAGCAACTTACTGCCTTCCTGAAGACAAACAATGTATATGAAATGCTTCAGTCTGGTTTTAGACCCCATCATAGCACTGAGACGGCACTTGTGAAGGTGGTAAATTACATTTTAATGGCATCGGACCGAGGCTCTGCATCTGTCCTCGTGCTCCTAGACCTTAGTGCTGCTTTTGATACCATCAATCACCACATTCTTTTGGAGAGATTGGAAACCCAAATTGGTCTACACGGACAAGTTCTGGCCTGGTTTAGATCTTATCTGTCGGAAAGATATCAGTTTGTCTCTGTGAATGGTTTGTCCTCTGACAAATCAACTGTAAATTTCGGTGTTCCTCAAGGTTCCATTTTGGGACCACTATTGTTTTCACTATATATTTTACCTCTTGGGGATGTTATTCGAAAACATAATGTTAACTTTCACTGCTATGCGGATGACACACAGCTGTACATTTCAATGAAACATGGTGAAGCCCCAAAATTGCCCTTGCTAGAAGCATGTGTTTCAGACATAAGGAAGTGGATGGCTGCAGACTTTCTACTTTTAAACTCGGACAAAACAGAGATGCTTGTTCTAGGTCCCAAGAAACAAAGAGATCTTCTGTTGAATCTGACAATTAATCTTAATGGTTGTACAGTCGTCTCAAATAAAACTGTGAAGGACCTCGGCGTTACTCTGGACCCTGATCTCTCTTTTGAAGAACATATCAAGACCATTTCAAGGACAGCTTTTTTCCATCTACGTAACATTGCAAAAATCCGAAACTTTCTGATAAAGCACTAAATAAACTTCAGTTGGTGCCAAATACGGCTGCTAGAATCCTGACTAGAACCAAAAAAATTTATCATATTACTCCAGTGCTAGCCTCTCTACACTGGCTTCCTGTCAAAGCAAGAGCTGATTTCAAGGTTTTACTGCTAACCTACAAAGCATTACATGGGCTTGCTCCTACCTATCTCTCTGATTTGGTCCTGCCGTACATACCTACACGTACGCTACGGTCACAAGACGCAGGCCTCCTAATTGTCCCTAGAATTTCTAAGCAAACAGCTGGAGGCAGGGCTTTCTCCTATAGAGCTCCATTTTTATGGAACAGTCTGCCTACCCATGTCAGAGACGCAAACTCGGTCTCAACCTTTAAGTCCTTACTGAAGACTTATCTCTTCAGTGGGTCATATGAGTGTAGTCTGGCCCAGGAGTGGGAAGGTGAACGGAAAGGCTCTGGAGCAACGAACCGCCCTTGCTGTCTCTGCCTGGCCGGTTCCCCTCTTCCCACTGGGATTCTCTGCCTCTAACCCTATTACAGGGGCTGAGTCACTGGCTTACTGGGGCTCTCTCATGCTGTCCCTGGAAGGGGTGCGTCACCTGAGTGGGTTGATTCACTGATGTGGTCATCCTGTCTGGGTTGGCGCCCCCCCTTGGGTTGTGCCATGGCGGAGATCTTTGTGGGCTATACTCAGACTTGTCTCAGGATGGTAAGTTGGTGGTTGAAGATATCCCTCTAGTACATCCCTCTGGGGGTGTCCTCGGATGGGGCCACAGTGTCTCCTGACCCCTCCTGTCTCAGCCTCCAGTATTTATGCTGCAGTAGTTAATGTGTCTGGGGGCTAGGGTCAGTTTGTTATATCTGGAGTACCTCTCCTGTCCTATTCGGTGTCCTGTGTGAATCTAAGTGTGCGTTCTCTAATTCTCTCTCTCTCTTTCTCGGAGGACCTGAGCCCTAGGACCATGCCCCAGGACTACCTGACATGATGACTCCTTGCTGTCCCCAGTCCACCTGGCCGTGCTGCTGCTACAGTTTCAACTGTTCTGCCTTATTATTATTCGACCATGCTGGTCATTTATGAACATTTGAACATCTTGGCCATGTTCTGTTATAATCTTCACCCGGCACAGCCAGAAGAGGACTGGCCACCCCACATATGCTCTCTCTAATTCTCTCTTTCTTTCTCTCTCTCGGAGGACCTGAGCCCTAGGACCATGCCCCAGGACTACCTGACATGATGACTCCTTGCTGTCCCCAGTCCACCTGACTGTGCTGCTGCTCCAGTTTCAACTGTTCTGCCTTATTATTATACGACCATGCTGGTCATTTATGAACATTTGAACATCTTGGCCATGTTCTGTTATAATCTCCACCCGGCACAGCCAGAAAGCCTGGTTCCTCTCTAGGTTTCTTCCTAGGTTTAGGCCTTTCTAGGGAGTTTTTCCTAGCCACCGTGCTTCTACACCTGCATTGCTTGTGTTTGGGGTTTTAGGCTGGGTTTCTGTACAGCACTTTGAGATATCAGCTGATGTACGAAGGGCTATATAAATAAATTTGATTTGATTTCCTGGCACAGAGCTGACATGCAAATGAATAATATTATAAATATTTAGAAAATTCCAAAAACAAACAGTATTTTTTTTTGCTTAAATAATGTAACAAAATAATTTTTTCCCAAAGTATATATATATATATATTTTTTTTTCACAACTTCTGATAATCCCTGAGATTCTGTGTTGGTTTTTGCCATCAGATGATGGATGCTGCTGTATGTGGGTAGCATGATGTTGGCGGCCAGGCAGAGCCAGCAGTCTATCCCTGGTATTATATAATGAGAGTGAGTGGTCCGTTTCCATCAATGATCAATAGACTCGTATCTGCATTTGTAAAGAGAACTTCCACACTTCAATAGAACAAACCCCTAGAGCTCTACTGCTCCAGGACAAGTGGCTGTTATTGCAGGTTTGTCTGAAGATCGCCAACAAGAGACATAAAGAACATTCCCGAAAACGTTCCCACTGAGAGATGTCTCACGATGATAAAATAGACTATGTCTGAAGTTTCTATTCCATGGACAGCCATTCTTCAAAGATAAGGTCATGTTGAAACAGAGCGTTCCAGCCCAATCACACATGCTCGTTTGTTTGCCCTTTCACGTTGGCAGTAGCAGAAGAAATGGAATCTGTAGGGACAATATTTTGCTGTTACATCATATGTAGGCCTACATCACTGTTAGACAGCCTTTTACTCAGAGAAGGACTGTCTGTCTGCCTGTCTGCTCTGTCAGCAGGGACGATGTCTGTGTTTCTTTAAAAGCAGTGATGGACAGATGCCAGATTCTGTCGTTATCTCGACCAAATGCAACCCTACCTGGGTCCTTCTGAGGGAAAGGGACCTTGATTCGTCCTTGGTGCTATATGCTGCTGCAGGGAGTCCAAAGTGAATGTCAGTCAGACCTCGTGGTCTCTCAGGTTGTTACTTAGAGTATGTGCGTGTCAAAATAAAGTGCCCAAATGCAACCCCAGTCTGTTAGTATGGAGAGTAAAGCTCCAGCAGTTACTCTGATGTATCAAAGTCCACGACTCACAGACAAACTGACAAACTGGTCTCTGCAAGATTTAGGACACTTTTCAATATCTACACAAAAACCCCTCCTGTGAAGTTGTCAAGGGGGGGACCACTGAATGTAGGAACCTTTGGTCATCCTTCGCCTGACAAACAGCCGCGTTGCTGAGCTAAAACGGAAACGGTCATCTCAGCCTTCAGATTGTGTTTGTGCTACGTTGTTCTCTCTAAGTACTGTTACTGTGGACAATTCACAAAAGACATGCAAAGACCAGCAGTGGAAACACTACGAAATTGAAC
Source organism: Oncorhynchus tshawytscha (assembly GCF_018296145.1). Classification (NCBI taxonomy): domain Eukaryota; kingdom Metazoa; phylum Chordata; class Actinopteri; order Salmoniformes; family Salmonidae; genus Oncorhynchus; species Oncorhynchus tshawytscha. Next base: position 11,406,204 of record NC_056448.1, read on the forward strand.
CATTACAAGCAAAGATTCCCTCAAGGGTGTTTCCTCATAACAATTTCCCCCGGCTAATGTCAAGATTTGATGTAGCTGAGATGCTACACAATTCTGTAAAGGAGAAGCCTTCTTGACCTTTTACTTCCTTCCTGAGTTAATTATGCAACCATGTGCAGAGGGGAGGATGTCAGATGTGATACACACCCATAGTGGGTCAGATATTTATAGAATAACACTCCTCCCCAAACAAACGGTTTATTTTATGCCCGCATACGCATCGATCCCTGGATACAATGATGTAATATGTACACATATGTCTCCTTTAAGTAGACATACATAGCTGATACTCAAGCCCGTAGTTTTAATAGTTCAAGGAAGCACTCTCTCCGAACCCTGTTATAACAGTGTTATGTGTTCATTCAGTGTTTGCTGAAGCTGAAGACAAGTCATACATTCCTAAGGGCTTATGATCGCATTTCATTCAGCATTTCTAACACTCATATTTTCTATCCATGAGATGTTTCTAGGAGCCATACACTGGAACCTAAGATGGCCCTTCGGCTGTCCCCCATAGAAGAACCCTTTTTCGGGTTCCAGGTAGAACCCTTTAGGGTTCCATGAAGAACCCTTCCCACAGAAGGTTCTTCAAAGGGTTCTCCTATGGGGACTGCCAAATAACCCTTTTAGAACCCTTTTTTTGTCCTGCGAGTGTAGTTGAGCCTCTCTAATGCTCTTCTGTGCTTGCTGCCGATGCGATAGACACTGGTAGTGATGACTAGCCTGCCCACTACTGTGCTTTACTCAGGCAGGGCAGTGTGCAGATTGGACAGCCTCAACAGCAGCTTACCCTTCTGGATGATTTAATACGGCTCTGCTGTCTGTTTCATTAGGCGCAAGGCAGGGGCTTGTCTGCCTGCACCGCCACACTGCAGCATAATGAACTCTCCCTGTGCTGTGCTCCAGATGGTCACAAACCAATGATGGGCCGGACGGCAAGGCCGCTCATGCAATGGCATCCACAGAAATAATCCCGTTGATAAGAAATCAGGCAGTCGCGGATCGACCCTCTTCTAGAGCGCTCCACCTTATCTGGTGTGTCCTCTACGCTCCGCACTCAGCCCAAATGAGTTTGACTGATTTCTGCTTATTTTGAACGCAATATCATTATCTTCCATATTGTGCTCATTTTGACAATTTTTTTTCTTGTGATAGATCCATTATTTGACAGATGGGTGAGGGGGAAGAGGATTTGACCATCTAAATAATGAGTTTTGAAAAGATAATCAGTGACAGTATACCTATTCCTAATTGCCTTTTTGTCTCCTTGTTTTCCCCACCACCCATTGGCCTTGCTGGTAGAGGAGGATGGTGAAAGTGTTGTGCAGATACATGAACACTACTCCAGACCATGCAGACTGACTGGGCTTGGTCCCTCATATTTAGTGCTGCCCCGCTGGCAGTTACCCCTGAATCAACCAACTTCATCCACATCCCCTATTTATACTGTAGAGTGGCTAGACGTGCAGGTACAGTATTGTACAGTATTCAGTGTACTGGGACAAGTACAGTATTCAGTGTACAGGGACAAGTACACTATTCAATATACTGGGACGAGTACAGTGTGGACTCTGGGTACTGTAGGGGTGCAGTATAATGCACTTATCCATGTAATCTAGCTCTCTTATGACAATTTAAGTACATCTCAAACATTAAAACATTTAGTGAAACTTTGCTTTCAGAGAGGACTTAAGATATAAATCCCCTCCACTGTTCTGTTCCCCTCATTAATCTGATTTACTCAGTAGTACAATTTAGTGTTAATGTTTCAATTAAGTAAATCCTTCAAGAGGAGCATTATTCTGACAGATCAGAACTGTACAGAACTGTATTGTATTTGCCTAGGAAGGCTGTTTGTCTGTAAAGGCAGGCGTGTCTGTTGTAGCTGTATAGGTAATGGAATATGTATGGTTTCCTTTATCCTAAAGGTATGGAATAGGTTCTGTTGGGCTGTGTGTTGTGCTGTGTGCTGCAGGCTGTAGGGTCTGTGTGCTTGTCGTCTGATGGGAGGATTCCACCATCGCGGGCTGGCAGAGTAGGCTGTAATCCAGAGTCCCTAATCCCTGGGATTATTGAGATTGCAGCTGGCATGGCATTACCAGGCATTCCTTTGGGGGTAACCACCCTTCCCCCACACTACCCCACTCTCCCCCATGCGCTCATCCTTACTGGGGCTGTTCTGTGGGGGTTGGGGGGCTTGCGCGAGGTTGGGCTGGGCTGGAGTTGGGGAAAGGAGACTCTTGACTCAAAATGTTGTCAATTTCACAGTGTTCACAGTCACGGTCAGTCTATTGGGGTTCACACATATATACATTCTGCCTTCGTCACCTCCTGACCCTTCACCTTTGCAACTGTGGGGAGACGGGTTTGGGTTGTGTGTGTGTGTGTGGGGGGGGGGGATCCACCCAGTATCTGTTTCACACTGATCACGGTCTTGTTACAGTCACTGTTACGGCCATGGTCACTAATACACAGTCTGCACTTCAAGGGTGAACCACACTTCTGCTGTTGTTGCCCCTAAACATCAAATACCGACAGGAAGTAGGAGCATTATGCCATTATGACATGATGCCAGTTGTGATAATGTAAGAGGTCCAATGCTGAAACCCGTTCTGCTGTAAAACTTTTCAAGTGAAGATAAAATCGCCACAGCAGCATGGCTTTGGACTCAATTCTATACAGATAAAAAACAATGATTGGATATTGTATAGACTCCTCATGCCGACCTTTAATCATTATAATCCACCGTGCCTTCCCCTGTGTCCCCGTCAGTAAACCTGATTACAGAGCCTTTATTTCATCTCACACTGTGGAGATATAATCATAGCATCCTCTCACCAAATCAAATTCTCCAGTTTTAACCACATTTGCATAATGACAGTGATGGTTGTGATGGTTTCTATAAGCCCTGTGGACATATCCAGAAAAAGCCATGAAGTTGGGCATCAATCTGAATTTAGCGTCGCCGAGTGTAGTTACATTTCCCTGCCGAGGAACCAAATCATTTAGACGATTCCTTTTGATTGATTCCTACACTTGAGCCTGAGGGAGATTTATACCCCTTTCAACCAATTCAACCTAGACATATTACGGTGCATGTTCTACGTCTATACTATGAGTGTAATGTGTGTGTATTGCAAAACTACTGTGTGTGTATTGTGAGTCCACTGTGCTTCAGGTCTCTTGTCTCTGTCCCAGGTGCCCGTGGCTGGCAGTGACTGTGTCAATCTACGTGCCACCATGCAGTGGCATCCTCTTCTTCTTTGTCTTGGCCAACTTCACCATGGCAACCTTTATGGATGCGGGTGTTCTCCCCACGGGTTAGTTACACTATAACTACTATATTATACACTATTGCCATCAAAGTCAACTCTGCACCTCGAAGCCAGTTCCACTGCATTTGTTCATTGTTCCCTTCTAACCAGGGACACCAGGTGGGTGCAATGAATTATCAGGTAGAACAGAAAACCTGCACTGGTCTATTCACTACTGTACACTATAGTGTAACTAAACAGGACAAACATTACAGGAGGTTGGCAGGCAGTTGTTCAATTCTATTGAATTATTATCTACTAGTTATAACATACTGGTCCATTTCATTACCATGACAATATATTGATAAGCTAGGCCAGGTTTATGTTAGTAATGTTAACTTTCTGCCTGAGAAGGAATTTGAAGAGAAAACATTGACATAAAAACAAGAATATCCTGTGTTACCCAATGCCCGGTGGTGTGCCGGTGACCTATAGTTCATGTCGAGCTGTGCGTTTGGGTTTCAGCTAATGAGGACGAGGACAAGGACGATGACTTCCGCGCCCCGCTCTACAAGAACGTGGACGTGAAGGGTGTCCAGGTCCGGATGAAGTGGTGTGCCTCCTGCCACTTCTACAGACCTCCACGATGCTCCCATTGCAGTGTCTGTGACCACTGTGTAGAGGTGGGAGGGATGGAGAGAGAGGGAGGGAAAGGGAGAACAAGCCAGGGCTGGCGGAGAGCGGGAGGGAGGGGTGGATAGGGGGAAGTTGTGGATGTGAGACAGGCTTGGGGGGGGGGTAGTGGTTGATGGTGGATGGTGGAGGGAGGAGGAAGGGCCTGAGGAGGGATCAATAGTGTGTGTGGCTGTAGGGTAATGGTGGGTGGGAGAAGATGATAGAGGGATAGAGGGGGAGGAAGGGAGAGATCACATTAATCAGGTTAATCCCTTTCCCCCGATCCTTAATGTCCCCGCAGCGGGGAGAGAGATGAGATTTGAAAATGGTTGGGACAATCTCTGTGTGTACACTGAGGTATATTTAGACAGCTCAGTGCCTATCAACACTTGGATGATATTTGACTTCTGTTGATAATGTCTCTCCACTGTCCAAGATTGATCAATCCCATGTGGATGGGGCTAGTTAGACCACTCCAGAATACTGTTTGTAGCATGGGATGCACAATGTTGGGACAGAGTCATGTAAAGTAGGCTACTACAGTGTGTTGTCATAATTCTCAGAGGGATTGAATGTTGTATCTAATGCTGTGTCTCATCGTGTCAAACCGCATGCAGGACTTTGACCACCACTGTCCCTGGGTGAACAACTGTATCGGGAGGCGGAACTACCGCTACTTCTTCCTGTTTCTCCTGTCACTCACGCTGCACATGGTGGGCGTGCTCTCCGGTGGCCTGCTCTACATCCTACACCATCTGGAAGACCTATGGAAGCTGCACTGTACTGTCACGTATCCTTCCTTGCACAAACTCTGTGTACTGTGTGCGTGTGCGTGTGTGTTCAAACAGTATGTGCAGTATGGTCATGGTAATTCATTTCTAAAGGTCCCTACAGAGAGTCCGTGAGTCTCCTTGACTGCTGTGTCTAGCCTGGTGGTGATGAGTGTATCAGGTCTGTTCTTCATTCCTGTCCTGGGCCTCACAGGGTTCCACCTCTACCTGGTGTCTAGGGGCCGAACCACCAATGAACAGGTCAGACGCCTCTATGTAGCTCATGTTTTTAAACGACTAGATAAAAGGATTCTGGAATACATGAGGCCGCCCTAGGTCGAGTCCTCACTTTAATGAGGAAACTGTTGCCCTCTTTTCCACAGGTCACTGGGAAGTTTCAAGGAGGGGTCAACCCTTTTACACAAGGTTGCTGTGGCAACTTGGAGTATCTCATATGCAGTCCCATTTCTCCAAAGTAAGAAGCATTTGACGTTTTTATGTAAACATCATGTTTATATAACGTATTGGAGCTCATTAGCTTATCTATTTGCTTGGACCATACCAGGTATACAGCGAGGCCCATTAAGAAATCAACAGTTCGCATCATTCCTCCATTCCTGAGACCAGAGACTGACAGACAGATACCAATTATCAAGGTTGAGGATAACGGCATCCAGTGTCATGATAACCAAAATAAAGTAAGTCTGTCCACCCCAAAATACCCTCAGAAGGGAACATCCCAGATTCACATAAAGCCTCCGTATTTAACTAACTTCATCAGCGGATCAGATATGTTTAACAGTAGTGCCTTCTCTTCCACTCTCAGCGCCCGTCCACTGACGGTATGGAAGAGCCAGACATCCGACGTCTGGACACCCCACCACCTCTGCCCCCCAAACCAGATCCCAACGTGCTGAGGAGACACCTAGCAACACTTGAAGGTAGGGTCACATGAGTAATCTGACAACCAGGGAGACAATACCTGTATTTATGCACCTCATATTATAGAGAACATGAGCAAATGATCATGAAGAAACTCCAAACGGTCCAGAAACCCCACAAGCTGTCACTCACTGCTCTCCTACTGCACCCTGGTGGCCACATTATTCAACAGAGAGGCAGCCATGGTTTTTGTTGCTGCTTGTGTCTTCGTTGGTTTTTCTTTGTTTGTTTACTTGTGGATTTCCAACCAAGTTTCACTCGTGATGAGCTACTGAATATTCGAGCCAGCCTGATTTAGAATGTAGTTTAGTGTTTGTAGTGAAGTTCGCAGTTCTTAGTTTACAGTGTAGGTAGAATACTTACCGCGTATGGATTTGTGTAAACTATGCTTCTACGTCTGTTGTCTGTATATCCTGTTTATCGTCTGTCTGTATATCCTGTTTATCGTCTGTCTGTATATCCTGTTTATCGTCTGTCTGTATATCCTGTTTATCGTCTGTCTGTATATCCTGTTTATCGTCTGTCTGTATATCCTGTTTATCGTCTGTCTGTATATCCTGTTTATCGTCTGTCTGTATATCCTGTTTATCGTCTGTCTGTATATCCTGTTAATTGTGGCAGCACCATTTAACCAAGTCAAATTCCTGTTTATGCAAATGTTTTGGCTAATTAAGGTGATTCTGAGGACAGACTTGCATTATATGTTAATGAGACACGTCACTGCCTCTCTCTGGATTAGTTCAGTCACAAATCCCAATAGACATTATGGTAATACATTTCACATTTAGTTAAATATTGATTTCCTTCTCCATCTGTGTTTGGATTACAGAGAGTGGTTTGCATCCCAAACCAGTGACCCCTTCCCCTGGACAGACCCTGCAGCAGCTCAGGCCATTACCGCAGTCCACATCTAAGGCACCCCCCCCCTCACCTGTCCATCAGGTCAGTCATATCATTCACAGCATTGACACCATTCAGATACACTGTGGATTTATCGTGCTGTGTTTTGAGCCGTTTCCACAGATCATGGTTGTGTGCTGTGTTTTGAGCCGTTTCCACAGATCATGGTTGTGTGCTGTGTTTTGAGCCATTTCCACAGATCATGGTTGTGTGCTGTGTTTTGAGCCGTTTCCACAGATCATGGTTGTGTGCTGTGTTTTGAGAGCTTTCTAACAGACTGGCCATGTGATTCTGTGTTCTGTCGACCCTCTAACAGACTGTTGTGGCTGTGTTGTGTTCTGAGAGCTCTCTGACAGTTGGTTATGTGTTGTGGTTGTGTCTAGGTGGCTGTGGCACCAGAGCAGCAAGGGGGCAGCAGTAGACGTCATGACCTGTCATCAGAACTCATCCTGGGCACATTGGACCAGCAGCTAGCCGTCCCATCCGGTCCCATGTCCGCTCCACTCCAGCTCAACTCTCTCACCCTCAACTCCCGCTCCCTCACCCTCAAACACGCCTATCGCCACCACAACAAGCTGCCGGTCTTGTACCCAGAGGGTCTGATCTCCCATCAGGTATCTCCGGGCTTGTTCCCCCCTCACAACCCCCTGTCCAACCGCAACAGCCTCTCCTATGACAGCCTGGTGAACTCAAGTGACGCCCACTACCTGGCCCAGCGAGGGGGACCCCCGCTTCATTACCACCCGCACTTCATGACCCTGGGACATGAAGGCAGTGTGCTGCAGCGGCCCCCTCCACACACCTACAGCCCTGTGTTCATGGGGGTCAGCAGGCAATCTCCCCAGCCCAGGGACACCTCACCCAGGGATCCCTCTCTACGGGACCTCACCCCTCAGGCCCTCACCTCCCGGGACCTCTCCCCTCAGGCCCTGATGCACAGGGACCTCTCCCAGCAAGCCTTGATCCACCGGGAGGCCTCTCCGGTCCGCTATGACAACCTCTCCAAGACCATCATGGTCTCCATTCAGGAGCGGCGGGAGATGGAGGAGAGGGACAGGATGCTGCGGATGCAGGCCAGGTCCCAGGCCCTGTACGGCTGCCCAGACATGGGGTTGTACGACATCCCCAGCAGATGCAGCCTCCCTGCAGACAGCATGCGCCTCCCAGGGTCACGCGGCCCCACCCCGCCCGCATACGGCTCCAGGGAGTTCCTGATGAGCACTGGCATTTTGGGGTACGGGGGTACGAGGTCGCCCCTCTCCAGCGCCTCGTCGTCCTCTCTGACCCGAGCACCCAGGACTTCCAGCTCCCCCCTGCAGAGCAGCAGCAGCCTGCAGAGTAAGGGTCGTTCCCCCTCCCCAGCCTACCTCCCCCCAAACAGGCAGGCCCAGCCCTCATCCTCCTCCTCCTCCACACTGCCCAGCACCCTTTCCTCTGCCTCTCCCCCAGATGCCCCCCCATAACGCCCCTTACTCACCAATGCCATGGAGGGAAAGCACTCAGCACCCTTGGGTGCCCCTAAATAGGAACTATTGAGTCTTCCTGGAGGGTGTATGCAGCCAACCACACTACTCTGCAGTGTTAGCCTGTATATCCACAACTTCCCAGCACTGTGTAAGTGTGTCTGTGTGGGTTGTCAGTGTGTGGGAGGGTGTGGGAGTTGAGAGGACATCAACATGCAGTCATGGGAATCGTTTTGTACAGATATTTGCACTTGGACCTCTCGGTAGACAAGGGTGTGTGTTGAATATAGAGTGAGTGATAACCAACAGCATATGCAGAGATCTCAGGACAGTGGCCAATTAGCAGACAGTTGTGCCTCTTTATGCAGTCGGAGGAATCAATGAACTCAACTAGAACAGCAGACATGTACAGAGGACAGATCTTTTATTGTTGGTTTATGTGTTTTGATAATGCTTTTGAGAAAGAATGTTATGTGATGATGATGGGACATTCTATTATTCTGCGTCTATAGAAATCATGCTTTAGTCATATTTTGTGGTTGTTTTGACAAATAAAAAAAGTCACTGTTTTGTTCCCTTTTCTGTTATAAGCTGTTGTCATTCCGTTATTTATGATCTGTTCTTGTTATGCGTTCTTGCCACCAGCTTCATGTCCACATCCCGTTTCAAATCGAACCCTAGGCTCATCCACAACCATAAAGCCTGTCGCATTCTTCCCAAGCGAAGCAGTTTGCGCATTTATGATGATTACATTTGGTAACGTTTTAGTTCGTTCGGGTGTTCAGCTGTTTTTTTCCCCCGGCTGTTCGCGCACAAATGTTTTTCTTAAGGCAAGTCGAAGTCCGGCAGCCGAAGTCTACGCCCCTTCATCGGTGATTGGTCAACAGTACTACTCCTAGTAAGAGTGGGAACTATGGGCGGGATTGTTTGTTGTCATTCAACTTTGAGACGACTTGAGAAATACCCAAATATCTTAGTTAGATGGTAAACTGTGCGACTAAGACCTCCTCGGTCGAAAACATCCAAATGAATGACATGTTTCTTGATTTATCTTAGATTCATTCTTAATATTTTAAGGAAGTGTATACTGGCTATGTTGTTGCTACGGGGTCTCAAGAGGACAAACAGTAATTTTGCTACTTTTATCGTTTTTCAATCGAAGTAGAAGTATGTGAGGCAGTAAGAAGTATGTGTAAGAAGTATGTGAGGCAAAGAGGTTCACTTCGCCTAGCCGGGTTCTGCTAGGAGCAAACCGAGCCTAGTATGGGGCGCCTTAACCTAATAACACTAGCTTCCAGTCCACATCCCAGTTCAACTCTAACTCTAACCTTTAAACACAACCCTAACCCATAACCTTGGTTTAGCTTACTTTTATCCAAGATGTCTCTTCTGACCTACAAGGTACTGAAGCTTGGCTCCACCTGGGTCCCGCTTTGACACAAGGTGCAGGAACTGAGCTCAGGTCAGCTTTCGTTCAGAATAGTATGAGGAAATGGTACCCCCTAGTGGAC